>NW_019235741.1:1395014-1657068 GCF_002742605.1 Olea europaea var. sylvestris
TCATCTAAATTCAAATGAGTTTGAGACTATCTATAATACTATATTTACAAATAGAAAATTTATTTGCTATCACTTATCTATTATAATATAGTTTATCTTCCAAAATAAATGCTCTGAAATAATTAAAATTCTATCTTATTTTAATGAATATTATGTTTAAACAAAAGGTAGTCTAATTAGTCAGCACTGCCTAGAATATTTAATTAAAGGGAATTATATTAATTCTTAATTCTATTTAATTTTGTTTCATTATTCCATGACGGTTTTTCCCGTAAAATGCCTCAATCCAGTATAATCTATAGTTATTTTTCCCTTATCTAAACATCACGTGGAGTCTATCAACTCGTAAAGTCAAGTAATTAAATAATACTAAAATAATCAATCCCTAAAATCAAGGAAACCTACCCTTCTTTTTCTCCAAAATCAAAGCAAATAATTATTAAAATAAACCTACTTCTTTTTATTCATAACCATTTCTATACGTACACACCATACAAAATCAAGACAATTCCATGTACACATGTCAACATCACATCTTCCTTCCAAGTTTTAATTGAATTTAAAAACCAATTTCTTCAAATCGAAATTTCTTGGTGCTGGGTTATCCAAATCGACTATTTCTCGAGCCTAAAATTCATAATTAAATACTGGCTATCCAACGAGTATAATATTAATATACTTATTTTTACTCTATCGAAATTTAATTTTGACTCAAAGTATAAGAATTTAAAATATATTACCTCTTAGTCCCTCAACTTTTGAAATAATATAATATAGATATTAAATAAATTTTTATCAAAAATTTTGGGATGTTACAGGTAATGTCTGTGGCAAAGTGTAAACTAAAGTATACACCATAGTGTTCATGTGGCTAGGTCCTTACCGATAGAACTTTTACAATTTGTACACTGATTTTTGACACGTTGTTTGACACTTGAATTGTTGTCAAGTGTTAATTATATGGGAAATCTATTTAAAATTTAAACTGTCCTACAGGGTAATATCACGTGGCAAAGTGTAAGCTAAAGTGTATACTATAGTGTACATGTCGCAAGGTTTTTACCGATTGATCATTGCTATTTGTACACTGATTTTTGACACGTTGTCTTACACTTGCATTGTTACCACGTGTCAATTGGATCAAAAAACTGTTTGAAATTTAAACTATCCAACAGGGTAATGTCACGTGACAAAGTGTAAACTAAATGTACACCGTAGTGTTCATGTGGTAAGGTCCTTATCGATAGAACTTTGCTATTTGAACTCTTATTTTTGACACGTTGTTTGACACTTGCATTATTGTCAAGTGTTAACTGGATGGGATAACTGTTTGAAATTTAAACTGTCCAATAGGGTAATGTCACGTGACAAAGTGTATACTAAAGTTTACACCATAGTGTACATGCGGCAAGGTCCTTACCGATTGAACTTTGCTAGTCGTACATTGATCTACGTTGTTTGACGCTTGCATTGCTGTCAAGTGTCAATTGGATGGAAAAACTACTTTAAATTTAAACTATCCAACATGATATTGTCATGTGGCAATGTGCAAACTAAAGTGTACACCATAGTGTACTTGTTGCAAGGTTCATACCGATTGAACTTTGTGGCTTGCACACTAATTTTTGACATGTTTTGAACTATGCTATTTGCACATTGATTTTTGACACATTGTTTGACACGTGCATTGTTGTCTTGTGTCTATTGGATGGAAAAACTGTTTAAAATTTAAATTGTCCAACAGGGTAATGTCACGTGGCAAAGTGTAAACTAAAGTGCACACCATAGTGTACATATCGCAAGGTTCTTACCGATTGATCTTTGCTATTTGTACACTGATTTTTGACACGTTGTTTGACACTTGCATTGTTGTTAAGTGTCAATTGGATATGAAAACTATTTGAAATTTAAACTGTCCAACAGGTAATCTCACGTGACAAAGTGTAAGCTAAAGTGTACACCATAGTGTACACGTAGCAAGGTCCTTACCGATTGAACTTTACTTTTTGTATACCGATTTTCGACACGTTGTTTGGCATTTGCATTGTTATCAAGTGTCAATTGGATGGGAAAACTGCAATTTGTACACTGATTTTTGACACGTTGTTTGACACTTGCATTGTTGTCAAGTGTCAATTGGATGGGAAAACTGCAATTTGTACACTGATTTTTGACACGTTGTTTGACACTTGCATTGTTGTCAAGTGTCAATTGGATGGAAAAATTGTTTGAAATTTAAAATGTAAAATAGGGTAATGTCTCGAGGCAAAGTGCAAACTAAAGTGCACACCGTAGTGTTCATGTGGCAAAGACTTTACCGATTGAACTTAGCTATTTGTAGACCGATTTTTGACACGTTGTTTGACACTTGCATTGTTGTCAAGTGTCAATTGGTTGGAAAACTGTTTGTAATTTAAACTATCCAATAGAGTAATGTCACGTGCTAAAGTGTAAAGTAAAGTGTACAACATAGTGTGCATGTAGTAAGGTTCTTATCGACTGAACTTTACTATTTGTACACTGATTTTTGACACGTTGTTTGAAACTTACATTGTTGTCAGTGTCAATTGGAAGGGAAAACTATTAAAAATTTAAATTGTCCAATAGGATAATGTCATGTGGCAAAGAGTAAACAAAAGTGTACACCATAGTTTACACGTCGCAAGGTTCTTACCGATTGATCTTTGCAATTTATACCCTAATTTTTGACACGTTATTTGACACTTGCATTGTTGTCAAGTGTCAATAGGATAGGAAAACTATACGAAATTTAACCTGTCCAATAGAGTAATGTCATGTGGCAATGTGTAAACTAAAGTGTACACCATTGTGGACATGTAGCAAGGTTCTTACCGATTGAACTTTGCTATTTGTACACCGATTTTTGACACGTTGTTTGACACTTGCATTGTTGTCAAGTGTCAATTGATTGGAAAATAGTTTGAAATTTAAATTATCAAATAGAGTAATGTCACGTGCCAAAGTGAAAAGTAAAGTGTACAGCATAGTGTGCATGTGGCAAGGTTCTTGTCGATTAAACTTTGCTATTTGTACACTAATTTTTGGCACGTCGTTTGACACTTGCATTGTTGTCCAGTGTCAATTGGATGGGAAAACTGTTTAAAATTTAAACTGTGCATCAGAGTAATGTCACGTGGTAAAGTGTAAACCAAAGTGTAAACCAAAGTGTGCACCATAGTGTTCATGTGGCAAGGTCCCTACCGATTGAACTTTGCAATTTGTACGCCGATTTTTGACATGTTGTTTGACACTTGCATTGTTGTCATGTGTCAATTGGTTGGAAAATTGTTTGACTTTTAAATTGTCCAATAGACTAATGTCAGGTGCCAAAGTGTAAAGTAAAGTGTACAACACAGTGTGCATGTAACAAGGTTCTTATCGATTAAACTTTGCTATTTGTACGCTGATTTTTGACAGGTTGTTTGACACTTGCATTGTTGTCAAGTGTCAATTGGATGGGAGAACTATTTAAAATTTAAACTATCAAGTAGGGTAATGTCACATGGCAAAGTGTAAACTAAAGTGTACACCATAGTGTACATGTCGCAAGGTTCTTACGGATTGATCTTTGCTATTTGTACACTGATTTTTGACACGTTGTTTGACACTTGCATTGACGTGAGAAAATTGATTGAAATTTAAAATGTCCAATAGGGATATGTTACGTGGCAAAGTGTAAACTAAAGTGTACACCATTGTGTACATGTAGCAAGGTTCTTACCGATTGAACTTTGCTATTTGTACATTATTTTTCACACATTGCTTGACACTTGCATTGTTGTCAAGTATCAATTGGTTAGAAAAATGGTTCGAAATTTAAACTATCTGACAGTGTAATGTCACGTGGCAAAGTACAAACTAAAGTGTGCACCATAGTGTAAATGTGACAAGGTCCTTACCGATTGAACTTTGCTATTTGTACACTGATTTTTGCCAAGTTATTTGACACTTGCATTGTTGTTAAGTGTCAATTGGATGGGAAAGCAATTTGAAATTTAAACTATCCAACAGTGTAATGTCATGTAACTAAGTGTAAACTAAAGTGTACACCATGGTGTACATGTTGCAAGGTCCTTACCGATTGAACTTTGCTATTTGTACACTGATTTTTGACACGCTGTTTGACACTTGCATTGTTGTCAAGTGCCAATTGAAAGGGAAAACTGTTAGAAATATAAACTTTCCAACGGGCTATGTCACGTGGCAATGTGTAACCTAAAGTATACACCATAGTTTACATGTAGCAAGGTCATTACCAATTGAACTTTGTTATTTGTACTCTGATTTTGGACACGTTGTTTGACACTTGCATTGTTGTCAAGTGTCAGTTGGATTGAAAAATTGCTTGAAATTTTAACTGTCCAATAGGGTGATGTTATGTTCCAAAGTGTAAACTAAAGTGTACATGTAGCAAGGTCCTTACCGATTGAACTTTGCTATTTGTACACTAATTTTTGATACGCTTTATGACACTTGTATTGTTGTCAAGTGCCAATTAGATGGGAAAATTGTTCAAAATTTAAACTATCCAACAGGGTTATGTCACATGGCAAAGTGTAAACTAAAGTGTGCACCATAGTGTACATGAAACAATATACTTATCGATTGGACTTTGCTATTTGTACTCTGATTTTTGACACGTTGTTTGACACTTGCATTGTTGTCGAATGTCAATTAGATGGAAAAACTGTTTGAAATTTAAACTGTCCAAATGTGTAATATCACGTTGCAAAGTGTAAACTAAAGTGTACACCATAGTGTACATGTAGCAAGGTTCATACAGATTGAACTTTGCTATTTATACACTGATTTTTGACACGTTTGACACTTGTATTGTTGTCGAGTGCCCATTGGTTGGGAAAAATATTTGAAATTTAAAATGTCAAACAGGGCAATGCCAGGTGGTAAAGTGTAAACTGAAGTGTACATCATAGTGTACATATAGCAAGGTCCTTACCGATTGAACTTTGCTATTTTTACACTGATTTTGCGGTAAGTTGTTTGACACTTGCATTGTTGTCAAGTGTCAATTGGATGAGAATACAATTTTAAATTTAAACTGTCCAACAGGGTGATGTCACGTTGCAAAGTGTAAACTAAAGTGTACACCATAGTGTACATGCAGCAATGTTCTTACCGATTGAACTTTGCTATTTGTACACTAATTTTTAACACATTGTTTAACACTTGCATTGTTATCAAGTGTCAATTGGATGGAAAAACTATTTGAAATTTAAACTGTCCGCTTGAGTAATTTCACGTGAGAAAGTGTAAACTAAAGTGTACACCACAGTGTACATGTGGCAAGGTTCTTACCGATTGAACTTTGCTACTTGTACACTGATTTTTGACACGTTGTTACACACTTGCATTGTTGTCAAGTGTCAATTGGATGGGAATATGTTTTGAAATTTAAACTGTCCAACAGTGTAATGTCACGTTGCCAAGAGTAAACTAAAGTGTACACCACTGTGTACATGTAGCAAGGTCTTTAGGGATTGAACATTGCTATTTGTACACTAATTTTCAGCACATTGTTTGACACTTGTATCATTGTCAAGTGTCAATTGGATGGGAAAATAGTTTGAAATGTAAACTATCCAACACTGTAATGTCACGTGGCAAAGTACAAACTAAAGTGTACACCAAAGTGTACATGTGACAAGGTCCTTACCGATTGAACTTTGCTATTTGTACACTGATTTTTGACACGTTAACTAAAGTATACACCATGGTGTACATGTTGCAAGGTCCTTACCGATTAAACTTTGCTATTTGTACACTGATTTTCAACACGTTGTTTGACACTCGCATTGTTGTCAAGTGTCAATTGGATGGGAAAGCAATTTGAAATTTAAACTATCCAACAGTGTAATATCATGTGACAAAGTGTAAAGTGTACACCATGGTGTACATGTTCCAAGATCCTTATCGATTGAACTTTGCTATTTTTACACTGATTTTCGACACGTTGTTTGACACTTGCATTGTTGTCGAGTGTCAATTGGATGGGAAAGCTGTTTGAAATTTAAAGTGTCCAAAAGGGTAATGTCACATTGTAAAGTGTAAACTAAAGTGTACACCATATTGTACATGTAGCAAGGTTCATATCGATTGAACTTTGCTATTTATACACTGATTTTTGACACGTTGTATGACACTTGCATTGTAGTCAAGTGTTCATTGGTTGGGAAAACTATTTGAAATTTAAACTGTCAAACAGGGTAATGCCACGTGGCAAAGTATAAACTGAAGTTTACACCATAGTGTACATGTAGCAATGTCCTCGCCGATTGAACTTTGCTATTTGTATACTGATTTTTGACAGGTTGTTTGACACTTGCATTGTTGTCAAGTGTCAATTGGAAGAGAATACTGTTTTAAATTTAAACTGTCCAACAGGGTGATGTCACGTTGCAAAGTGTAAACTAAAGTGTACATGTGGCAATGTTCTTACCGATTGAACTTTGCTATTTGTACACTAATTATTAACACGTTGTTTGACACTTGCAATGTTGTCAAGTTTCAATTGGATGGGAAAACTGCCTGAAATTTAAACTGTCCACTAGTGTAATGTCACGTGGCAAAGTGTAAACTAAAGTGTACACCAGAGTGTACATGTGGTAATGTTCTTACAGATTAATCTTTGCTACTTGTACACTTACCGATTGAACTTTGCTACTTGTACACTGATTTTTGACATGTTGTTACACACTTGCATTGTTGTCAAGTGTCAATTGGATGGGAATACATTTTAAAATTTAAACTGTCCAACAGTGTAATGTCACGTTGCCAAGAGTAAACTAAAGTGTACACCATGATGTACATGTAGCAAGGTCCTTAGGGATTGAACATTGCTATTTGTACACTAATTTTTAGCACGTTGTTTGACACTTGCATTATTGTCAAGTGTCAACTGGATGTTAAAATGGTTTGAAATTTAAGTGTCACGTGGCAAAGTGTATATTTAAGTGTGTACACCATAGTGTACATGTAGAAATGTTCTTACCGCTTGAACTTTGTTATTTGTACATTAATTTTAGAGACGTTGTTTGACACTTGCACTTTTGTCAAAAGTCAATTAGATGGGAAAACTGTTAGAAAAATAAACTTTCCAACAGGGTAATGTCATGTGGTAAAGTGTAAACTGAAGTATACACCAAAGTTTACATGTAGCAAAGTCCTAACCAATTGAACTTTGCTATTTCTACACTGATTTTTGACACATGGCAAAGTGTAAACTATATTGTACACCATAGTGTACATGTAGCAAGGTTCTTACCAATTGAACTTTGCTACTTGTTAAACTTATTTTTGACAAATTGTTTGACACTAGCATTGTTGTCAAGTATCATTTGGATGGGAAATCTATTTGAAATTTAAACTGTCCAACAGGGTATTGTCAAGTGGCAAAGTGTAAACTAAAGTGTACCCCATTGTGCACATGTCGCAATGTTCTTACCGATTGATCTTTGCTATTTGTATACTTATTTTTGACACGTTGTTTGACACTTACATTGTGGTCAAGTGTCAATTGCATGGGCAAACTGTTTGAAATTTAAAATGTCCAACAGGGTAATATTACGTGGCAAAGTGTAAACTAAAGTGTACATCATAGTGTACATGTAGCAAGGTCCCTACCGATTGAACTTTGCTACATCTAAACTAATTTTTGACACGTTGTTTGACACTTGCATCGCTGTCAAGTGTCAATTGGATAGGAAACTGTTTGAAATTTAAAATGTCCAACAATGTAATGTCATGTAGCAAAGTGTAAACTAAAGTGTACATGTAGCAAGGTTCTTACCGATTGAACTTTGCTATTGGTGCACCGATTTTTGACAAGCTGTTTGACACTTACGTTGTTTTCAAGTGTCAATTGGATGGAAAAACTATTTGAAATTTAAACTGTCCAATAGGGTGATGTCACGTGGCAAAGTGTAAACTAAAGTTTACATCATAGTGTAAATATAGCAAGGTTCTTACCGATTGAACTTTGCTATTTGTACACTGATTTATGACACGTTGTTTGACACTTGCATTGTTGTCAAGTGTCAATTGGATGGAAAAACTGTTTGAAATTTAAACTTCCCAATAGGGTAATGTCACGTGGCAAAGTGTAAACTAAAGTTTACATCATAGTGTAAATATAGCAAGGTTCTTACCGATTGAACTTTGCTATTTGTACACTGATTTATGACACGTTGTTTGACACTTGCATTGTTGTCAAGTGTCAATTGGATGGAAAAACTGTTTGAAATTTAAACTTCCCAATAGGGTAATGTCATGTGGCAAAGTGTAAAGTGTACGTCATAGTGTACATGTAGGAAGGTCCTTACCGATTGAACTTTGCTACATGTAAACTGATTTTTGACAGCAGCTGGCCGGCACCATCCGTTATCGGTCCATATTGGGTAGATCTACCCCTCTCATCCTCAACACTTGCATTGCTATCAAGTGTCAATTGGATGGGAAACTTGTTTGAAATTTAAACTGTCTAACAGGATAATGTCACGTGGCAAAGTGTAAACTAAAGTGTACACCATAGTGTACATATAGCAAGGTTCTAACCGATTGAACTTTGCTATTTGTACACTCATTTATGACACGTTGTTTGAAACTTGCATTATTATCAAGTGTCAATTGGATGGGAAAACAGTTTGAAATTTAAATAGTCCAACAGGGTAATGTCACGAGGCGAAGTGTAAAGTAAAGTGCACACCATAGTGTGCATGTAGCAAGGTCCTTTACGATTGAACTTTGTTATTTGTACACTGATTTTCAGCAAGTTGTTTGACACTTGCATTGCTGTCAAGTGTCAATTGGATGGGAAAACTGTTTGAAATTTAAACTGTCCAACAGGATAATGTCACGTGGCAAAGTGTGTACTGAAGTGTACACTATAGTGTACATGTAACAAGGTTCTTACCAATTGAACTTTGCTATTTGTACACTGATTTTTGACACGTTGTTTGACACATGCGTTGTTTTCAAGTGTCAATTGGATGGAAAAACTGTTTAAAATTTAAACTGTCCAACAAAGTGATGTCACGTGGCAAAGTGTAAACTAAAGTTTACACCATAGTGTACACGTAGCAAGGTTCTTACCGATTGAACTTTTCTATTTGTACACTGATATTGGACACGTTGCTTGATACTTGCATTGTTTTCAAGTATCAATTAGATGGGAAATCTGTTTGAAATTTAAAATGTCCGATAGTGTAATGTCACGTGGAAAGTGTAAACTAAAGTGTACACCATGGTTTACTTGTAGCAGGGTCCTTACCGATTGAACTTTGCTATTTGTACTCTGGATTTTAACACGTTGTTTGACACTTGCATTGTTACCAACTGTCAATTGGATGGGAAAATTGTTCAAAATTTAAACTATCCAATAGGGTTATGTCATGTGGCAAAGTATAAACTAAAGTGTGCACCATAGTGTACATGTAGTAATATCCTTACCCAATGAACTTTACTATTTGTACACTGATTTTTGACACGTTGTTTGACACTTGCATTGTTGTCGAGTGTCAATTGGATGGGAAAACTGTTTAAAATTTAAACTGTCCAAAAGGGTAATATCACGTTGCAAAGTGTAAACTAAAGTGTACACTATAGTGTTCATGTAGCAAGGTTCATACCGATTGAAATTTAAACTGTCGAACAAGGTAATGTCACGTCGTAAAGTGTAAACTATAGTGTACACCATAATGTACATGTAGAAAGGTCCTTACGGATTGAACTTTGCTATTTGTACAATGATTTTCAACACGTTGTTTGACACTTGCATTGTTGTCAAGTGACAATTGGATGGGGAAACGGTTTGAAATTTAAACTATCCAAAAGTATAATGTCATGTGGTGAAGTACAAACTAATGTGTACACCATACTAATTTTTGACATGTTGTTTGAAACTTGCATTATTGTCAAGTGTCAGTGGGATGGGAAAATAGTTTGAAATTTAAAATGTCCAACAATGTAATGTCATGTGGTAAAGTGTAAACTAAAGTGTACACCTCGGTGTACATGTAGCAAGGTCCTTAAAGATTGAACTTTCCTATTTATACACTGATGTTCAACGCGTTGTTTGACACTTGCATTGCTGTCAAGTGTCAATTGGATGGGAAAACTATTTGAAATATAAACTTTCCAACAGCGTAATGTCACGTGGCGAAGTGTAAACTAAAGTGTACACCATAGTTTACATGTAGCAAGGTCCTTACCGATTGAACTTTGCTATTTGTACACTGATTTTTAACACGTTGTTTGACACTCGCATTGTTGCCAAGTGTCAATTGGATGGGAAAATTGTTCAAAATTTAAACTATCCAATAGGGTTATGTCACGTGGCAAAGTATAAACTAAAGTGTGCACCACAGTGTACATGTAGCAATATCCTTACCCTTTGAACTTTGCTATTTGTACATTGATTTTTGACATGTTGTTTGACACTTGCATTATTGTCGAGTGTCAATTGGATGGGAAAACTGTTTGAAATTTAAACTGTCCAAAAGGGTAATGTCACGTTGCAAGGTGTAAACAAAAGTGTACACCATAGTGTACATGTAGCAAGGTTTATACCGATTGAACTTTGCTATTTATATACTGATTTTTGACATGTTGTTTGACTCTTCCATTGTTGCCAAGTGTCAATTGAATGGGAAAATTGTCTGAAATTTAAACTGTCCAGAAGGGTAATGTCACGTGGCAAAGTGTATACTTAAGTGTGCACACCATAGTGTACATGTAGCAATGTTCTTACCGCTTGAACTATGTTGTTTGTACATTGATTTTAGAGATGTTGTTTGTCACTTGCATTGTTGTCAAAAGTTAATTAGATGGGAAAACTGTTAGAAATATAAACTTTCCAACAGGGTAATGTCATGCGGTAAAGTGTAAACTAAAGTATACACCAAAGTTTACATGTAGCAAGGTCCTAACCAATTGAACTTTGCTATTTGTTCACTAATTTTTGACACGTTGTTTGACACTTGCATTATTGTTAAGTGTCAATTGCATGGGCAAACTGTTTGAAATTTAAAATGTCCAACAGGGTTACGTCACGTGGTAAAGTGTAAACTGAAGTGTACATCATAGTGTACTTGTAGGACGGTCCTTACTGATTGAACTTTGCTGCTTGTAAACAGATTTTTGACACATTTTTCGACACTTGCATTGTTGTCAAGTGTCAATTGGATAGGAAAATCATTTGAAATTTAAACTATCCAACAGGGTAATGACATGTGGCAAAGTGTAAACTAAAGTATACACCATAGTGTGCATGTCGCAAGGTTCTTACCGATTGATCTTTGCTATTTGTACACTGATTTTTGACACGTATCTTGACACCTGCATTGTTATCAAGTGTCAATTGGTTGGAAAAAGTGTTTGTAATTTAAAGTGTCCAACAGGGTAAAGTCACATGGCAAAGTGTAAACTATATTGTACACCATAGTGTACATGCAGCAAGGTTCTTACCAATTGAACTTTGCTACTTGTTAAACTAATTTTTGCAAATTGTTTGACATTGGCATTGTTTTCAAGTATCAATTGGATGGGAAAACTATTTGAAATTTAAACTGTTCAACAGGGTAATGTTAAGTGGCAAAGTGTAAACTAAAATGTACCACATTGTGTACATGTCGCAATGTTCTTACCGATTGATCTTTGCCATCTGTACACTTATTTTTGACACGTTGTTTGACACTTGCATTGTTGTCAAATGTCAATTGCATGGGCAAACTGTTTGAAATTTAAAATGTCCAATAGGGTAATGTTACGTGGTAAAGTGTAAACTAAAGTGTACATCATAGTGTACATGTAGGAAGGTCCTTACCGATTGAACTTTGCTACATGCAAACTGATTTTTGACACGTTGTTTGACACTTGCATTGCTGTCAAGTGTGAATCGGATGGGAAAACTGTTCGAAATTTAAACTGTCCAACAGCGTAATGTCACGTAGCAAAGTGTAAACTAAAGTGTACACCATAGTGTACATGTAACAATTTTCTTACCGATTGAACTTTGCTATTTGTACACTTATTTTTTACACGTTCTTTGACACTTGCGTTGTTTTCAAGTGTCAATTGGATGGGAAAACTGTTTGAAATTTAAATTGTCCAACAGGATAATGTCATGTGTCAATGTGTACACTAAAGTTTACACCATAGTGTAAATATAGCAAGGTTCTTACCGATTGAACTTTGCTATTTGTACACTGATTTATGACACGTTGTTTGACACTTGCATTATTGTCAAATGTCAATTAGATGGGAAAACTATTTGAAATTTAAACTGTCCAACAGGGTAATGTCACGTGGCAAAGTGTAAAGTGTACATCATAGTGTACAAGTAGCAAGGTCCTTACCGATTGAACTTTGTTACATGTAAACTAATTTATGACGTGTTGTTTAACACTTGCATTGCTGTCAAGTATCAATTAGATGGGAAACCTGTTTGAAATTTAAACTATCCAACAGGGTAATGTAACGTGGCAAAGTGTAAACTAAAGTGTACGCCATAGTGTACATATACCAAGGTTCTAACTGATTGAACTTTGCTATTTGTACACTGATTTATGACACGTTGTTTGAAACTTGCATTGTTGTCAAGTATCAATTGGATGGGAAAACTATTTGAAATTTAAACAGTCCAACAGGGTAATGTCATGAGGCGAAGTGTAAAGTAAAGTGTATACCATAGTGTACATGTAGCAAGGTCCTTTCCGATTGAACTTTGCTATTTGTACATTGATTTTCGGCAAGTTTTTTGACACTTGCATTGTTGTCGAGTGTCAATTGGATGAGAAAACTGTTTGAAATTTAAACTGTCTAATAGGGTGATGTCACGTGGTAAAGTGTATACTAAAGTGTACACCATAGTGTACATGTAGAAAGGTTCTTACCGATTGAGCTTTGCTATTTGTACACTAATTTTTGACACGTTGATTGACACTTGTGTTATTTACAAGTGTCAAATTGGATAGGAAAACTGCTTGAAATTTAAACTGTCCGATAAGGTGATGTCATGTGGCAAAGTGTAAACTAAAGTTTACACCATAGTGTACATGTAGCAAGGTTCTTACTGATTGAACTCTGCTATTTGTACACTGATTTTTGACACGTTGTTTGACACTTGGATTGTTTTCAAGTATCAATTAGATGGGAAATCTGTCTGAAATTTAAACTGTCCGATAGTGTAATGTCACGTGGAAAGTGTAAATTAGAGTGTACACCATGGTGTACATGTTGCAAGGTCCTTACCGATTGAACTTTGCTATTTGTACACTGATTTTTGACACGTTGTTTGACACTTGGATTATTGTCAAGTGTCAATTGGATGGAGAAATTGTTTGAAATTTAAATTGTCCAACATGGTAATGTCACATGACAAAGTGTATACTAAAGTGTACACCACAGTGTACATGAGGGAAGGTCATTACCGATAGAATTTTGCCATTTGAACACTAATTTTCGACACATTGTTTGACACTTGCATTGTTGTCAAGTGTCAATTGGATGGGAAAACTGTTTGAAATTTAAATTGTCCAACAGGGTGATGACACGTGGCAAAGTGAAAACTAAAGTGTACACCAGAGTGTACATGTCACAAAGTTCTTACCGATTGATCTTTGCTATTTGTACACTAATTTTTGACACGTTGTTCGACACTTGCATGATTAACAAGTGTTAATTGAGTGGGAAAACTATTTGAAATTTAAACCGTCCAACAGTGTAATGTCATGTGGCAAAGAGTGAACGAAAGTGTACACCATGGTGTACATGTAGCAACGTCCTTACGGATTGAACTTTGCTATTTGTACACTAATTTTTAGCACGTTTTTTAACACTTTCATTTTTGTCCTATGTCAATTGGATGGGAAAATGGTATGAAATTTAAACTATCCAACAGTGTAATGTCACGTGGCAAACTACAAACTATTGTGTACGCCATCGTGCACATGCGACAAGGTCCTTACCGATTGACTTTTGCTATTTGTACATAGATTTTTTACACGTTGTTTGACACTTTCATTGTTGTCAAGTGTCAATTGGATGGGAATGCAGTTTGAAATTTAAACTGTCCAATAGTGTAATGTCATAGGGCAAAGTGTAAACTAAAGTGACCACCATGGTGTACATATAGCAAGGTCCTTACCGATTGAACTTTGCTATTTGTACACTGATTTTCGACACGTTGTTTGACACTTGCATTGTTGTCAAGTGTCAATTGGATGGAAAAATTGCTTGAAATTTAAAATGTCCAACATCGTGATGTCACGTTGCAAAGTGTGAAACTAAACTGTACATGTAGCAAGGTCCTTACCGATTGAACTTTGCTATTTGTATACTGATTTTTGACACGTTGTTTGACACTTGCATTGTTGTCAAGTGTCAATTGGATAGGAAAACTATTCAAAATTTAAATTGTCCAACAGAGTAATGTCACTTGGCAAAGTGTAAACTAAAGTGTACACCATAGTGTACATATAGCAATATCCTTACTGATTGAACTTTGCTATCTGTACACTGGTTTTTGACACGCTGTTTGACACTTGCATTGTTGTCAAGTGTCAATTGGATGAGAAAACTGTTTGAAATTTAAACTGTCCAAAAGGGCAATGTCACATTGCAAAGTGTAAACTAAAGTGTACACCATAGTGTACATGTAGTAAGGTTCTTACCGATTGAACTTTGCTATTTGTACACTGATTTTTGACACGTTGTTTTACACTTGTGTTGTTGTCAAGTATCAATTAGATGTGAAAACTGTTTGAGATTTAAACTGTCGAAAAGGCTAATGTCACATTGCAAAGTGTAAACTAATGTCCACACCATTGTATACATATAGTAAGGTTCTTACCGATTGAACTTTGCTATTTGTACACTAATTTTTGATACGTTGTTTGACACTTGGATTGTTGTCAAGTGTCAATTGCGTGGGCAAACTGTTTGAAATTTAAAGTGTCCAACAGGGTAATGTCACATGGCAAAATGTAAACTAAAGTGTACATGTAGCAAGGTTCTTATCGATTGAACTTTGTACTTGTTAAACTGATTTTTGACACATTGTTTGACACTGGCATTGTTTAAAAGTATTAGTTGGATGGGAAAATAGTTTGAAATTTAAATTGTCTAACAGAGTAATGTCAAGTGATTAAGTGTAAATTAAAGTGTACGCCATAGTGTACATGTCGCAATGTTCTTAGCGATTGATCTTTACTATTTGTACACTAATTTTTGACACGTTGTTTGACACTTGGATTGTTGTCAAGTATCAATTGGATGGGAAAACGGTATGAAATTTAAACTGTCCAAAAGGACAATGACACGTTACAAAGTGTAAACTAAATTGTTCACCATAGTGTATACGTCGCAAGGTTCTTGCCGATTGAACTTTGCTATTTGTACACTAATTTTTGACACGTTGTTTTACACTTGCATTGTTGTCAAGTGTCAATTGGATGTGAAAATAGTTTGAAATTTAAACTGTCGAAAAGGGTAATGTCACGTTGCAAAGTGTAAACTAATGTGCACACCATAGTGTACATGTAGCAAAGTTCTTACCGATTGAACTTTGCTATTTGTACACTAATTTTTGACACGTTGTTTGACATTTGGATTGTTGTCAAGTGTCAATTGGATGGGCAAACTGTTTGAAATTTAAAATGTCCAACAGGGTAATGTCACGTGGTAAAGTGTAAACTAAACTGTACATCATAGTGTACATGTAGCAGGGTCCTTACTGATTGAACTTTGCGACTTGTAAACTGATTTTTTGACATGTCCTTTGACACTTTCATTGTTGTCAAGTGTCAATTGGATGGAAAAAGTATTTGAAATTTAAACTGTCAACAACGTAATGACATGTGGCAATGTGTAAACTAAAGTGTACATCATAGTGTACATGTCGCAAAGTTCTTACCGATTAATCGTTGCTATTTGTACACCAATTTTTGACACGTTGTTTGACACTTGCATTGTTGTCAAGTGTCAATTAGTTGGGAAAAATGTTTGAAATTTAAAGTGTCCAGCAGGGTATTGTCACATGGCAAAGTGTAAACTAAAGTGTACACCATAGTGTACATGTAGCAAAGTTCTTACCGATTGAACTTTGCTACATGTTAAACTGATTTTTGAAACATTGTTTGACACTGGCATTGTTTAAAAGTATCAATTGGATGGGAAAACAGTTTGAAATTTAAACTGTTCAACAGAGAAATGTTAAGTGGCAAAGTGTAAACTAAAGTGTACGCCATAGTGTACATGTCGCAATGTTCGTAGCGATTGATCTTTACTATTTGTACACTAATTTTTGACACGTTGTTTGACACTTGGATTGTTGTCAAGTGTCAATTGGATGGGAAAACTGTTTGAAATTTAAACTGTCCAATAGAGAAATGTCAAGTGGCAAAGCGTAAATTAAAGTGTACGCTATAGTGTACATGTTGCAATGTTCTTACCGATTGATCTTTGATATTTGTACACTGACTTTTCACACGTTGTTCAACACTTGCATTTTTGTCCATTGTCAATTGGATGGGAAAACTGTATGAAATTTAAACTATCCAACAGTGTAATGTGACGTGGCAAAGTACAAACTAATGTGTACACCATAGGGTACATGTTGCAATGTTCTTACCGATAGACATTTACTATTTGTACACTAATTTTTCACACGTTTTTTGACACTTTCATTATTGTCAAGTGTCAATTGGATGGGAAAGCAGTTTGAAATTTAAACTATCCAACAGTGTAATGTCGTAAGGCAAAGTGTAAACTAAAGTGACCACCATGGTGTACATGTAGCAAGGTCTTTACCGATTGAACTTTGCTATTTGTACACTGATTTTCGACACGCTGTTTGACACTTGCATTGTTGTCAAGTGTCAATTGTATGAAAAAATTGCTTGAAATTTAAAATGTCCAACAGGGCGATGTCACGTTGCAAAGTGTGAAACTAAACTGTACATGTAGCGAGGTCCTTACCGATTGAACTTTGCCATTTGTACACTGATTTTTGACACGTTGTTTGACACTTGCATTGTTGTCAAGTGTCAATTGGATAGGAAAACTATTCAAAATTTAAACTGTCCAACAGAGTAATGTCACTTGGCAAAGTGTAAACTAAAATGTACACCATAGTGTACATATAGCAATATCCTTACTGATTGAACTTTGCTATCTGTACACTGATTTTTGACACGTTGTTTGACACTTGCGTTGTTTTCAAGTGTCAATTGGATGAGAAAACTGTTTGAAATTTAAACTGTCCAAAATGGCAATGTCACATTGCAAAGTGTAAACTAAAGTGTACACCATAGTGTACATGTAGTAAGGTTCTTACCAATTGAACTTTACTATTTGTACACTGATTTTTGACATGTTGTTTAACACTTGCATTATTGTCAAGTGTCAATTGGATGGGAAAATTGTTTGAAATTTAAACTGTCCAAAAGGGTAATGTCACATTGCAAAGTGTAAACTAAAGTGCACACCATAGTGTACATGTAGTAAGGTTCTTACCAATTGAACTTTGTTATTTGTACACTGATTTTTGACACATTGTTTAACAATTGCATTGTTGTCAAGTGTCAATTGGATGTAAAAATTGTTTGAAATTTGAACTGTCCAAAAGGGTAATGTCACGTTGTAAAGTGTAATCTAAAGTGCACACCGTAGTGTACATGTAGCAAGGTTCTTACCGATTGAACTTTGCTCTTTGTACACTGATTTTTGACACGTTGTTTGACATTTGCATTGTTGTCAAGTGTCAATTGGATGGGAAAACTATTTGAAATTTAAACTGTCCAACAGTGTAATGTCACATGGAAATGTGTAACCTAATGTGTACACTGTAGTGTACATGTGGCAAGGTCCTTATCTATTGAACTTTGCTATTTGTACTCTGATTTTTGACACGTTGTTTAACACTTGCATTGTTGTCAAGTGTTTATTGGATGGGTAAACTGATTGAAATTTAAACTGTCCAACAGAGTAATGTCACGTGGTAAAGTGTAAACTAAAGTGTACACTATAGTGTACATGTAACAAGGTTCTTACGGATTGAACTTTACTATTTGCACACTGATTTTTGACACGTGATTTAACACTTGCATTGTTGTCAAGTGTCAATTGGATGGGAAAACTGTTTGAAATTTAAACTATCCAACAGGACAATGACACGTGGCAAAGTGTAAACTAAATTGTTCACCATAATGTATATGTCGCAAGGTTCTTTCCAATTGATCTTTGCTATTTGTACACTGATTTTTGACATGTTGTTTGACACTTCCATTGTTGTCAAGTGTCAATTGGATGGGAAAACTGTTTCAAATTTAAACTGTCTAAAAAGGTAATTTCACGTGGCAAAGTGTAAACTAAAGTGTACACCATATTGTACATGTCGCAAGGTTCTTAACGTTTGCTCTTAGCTATTTGTACAATGATTTTTGACACGTTGTTTGACACTTGAACCATCGTGAAGTGTCAATTGGATGGAAAAACTATTTGAAATTTAAACTTTCTAGCAGAGTAATGTCACGTGGCATTGAGTAAACTAAAGTGTACACCATAGTGTACATGTAGCAAGGTTCTTACCGATTGAACATTGTTATTTGTACAATGATTTTTAACACGTTGTTTGACACTTGCATTGTTATCAAGTTTCAATTGAATGGGAAAACAATTTGAAATTTAAACTTTCCAACAGAGTAATGTCACGTGGCAAAGTGTAAACTAAAGTGTACACTGTAGAGTACATGTCGCAAGGTTCTTACCGATTGAACTTTGCTATTTGTACACTGATTTTTGACACGTGGTTTCACACTTGCATTGTTGTCAAGTGTCAATTGAATGGGAAAACTGTTTAAAATTTAAACTGTTCAAAAGGACAATGACACGTTACAAAGTGTAAACTAAATTGTTCACCATAGAGTATATGTCACATGGTTCTTGCCTATTGAACTTTGCTATTTGTACACTGATTTTCGACACATTGTTTGACACTTGCATTGTTGTCAAGTGTCAATTGGACGGAAAAATTGCTTGAAATTTAAAATGTCCAACAGGGTGATGTCACTTTGCAAAGTGTGAAACTAAACTGTACACGTAGCGAGGTCCTTACCGATTGAACTTTGCTATTTGTACACTGATTTTTGACACGTTGTTTGACACTTGCATTGTTGTCAAGTGTCAATTGGATAGGAAAACTATTCAAAATTTAAACTATCCAACAGAGTAATGTCACTTGGCAAAGTGTAAACTAAAGTGTACACCATAGTGTACATATAGCAATATCCTTACTGATTGAACTTTGCTATCTGTACACTGATTTTTGACACGTTGTTTGACACTTGCGTTGTTTTCCAGTGTCAATTCGATGAGAAAACTGTTTGAAATTTAAACTGTCCAAAAGGGCAATGTCACATTGCAAAGTGTAAACTAAAGTGTACACCATAGTGTACATGTAGTAAGGTTCTTACCAATTGAACTTTTCTATTTGTACATAGATTTTTGACACATTGTTTAACACTTGCATTGTTGTCAAGTGTCAATTGGATGGGAAAATTGTTTGAAATTTAAACTGTCCAAAAGGATAATGTCACATTGCAAAGTGTAAACTAAAGTGCACACCATAGTGTACATGTAGTAAGGTTTTTACCAATTGAACTTTGCTATTTGTACACTGATTTTTGACACATTGTTTAACAATTGCATTGTTGTCAAGTGTCAATTGGACGTAAAAATTGTTTGAAATTTGAACTGTCCAAAAGGGTAATGTCACGTTGTAAAGTGTAATCTAAAGTGCACACCGTAGTGTACATGTAGCAAGGTTCTTACCGATTGAACTTTGCTATTTGTACACTAATTTTTGACACGTTGTTTGACATTTACATTGTTGTCAAGTGTCAATTGGATGGGAAAACTATTTGAAATTTAAACTGTCCAACAGTGTAATGTCACATGGAAATGTGTAACCTAATGTGTACACTGTAGTGTACATGTGGCAAGGTCCTTGCCTATTGAACTTTGCTATTTGTACTCTGATTTTTGACACGTTATTTAACACTTGCATTGTTGAAGTGTTTATTGGATGGTTACACTGATTGAAATTTAAACTGTCCAACAGAGTAATGTCACGTGGTAAAGTGTAAACTAAAGTGTACACTATAGTGTACATGTAACAAGGTTCTTACGGATTGAACTTTACTATTTGCACACTGATTTTTGACACGTGATTTAACACTTGCATTGTTGTCAAGTGTCAATTGGATGGGAAAACTGTTTGAAATTTAAACTATCCAACAGGACAATGACACGTGGCAAAGTGTAAACTAAATTGTTCACCATAATGTATATGTCGCAAGGTTCTTTCCAATTGATCTTTGCTATTTGTACACTGATTTTTGACATGTTGTTTGACACTTCCATTGTTGTCAAGTGTCAATTGGATGGGAAAACTGTTTCAAATTTAAACTGTCTAAAAAGGTAATTTCACGTGGCAAAGTGTAAACTAAAGTGTACACCATGGTATACATGTCGCAAGGTTCTTAACGTTTGCTCTTAGCTATTTGTACAATGATTTTTGACATGTTGTTTGACACTTGAACCATCGTGAAGTGTCAATTGGATGGAAAAACTATTTGAAATTTAAACTTTCTAGCAGAGTAATGTCACGTGGCATTGAGTAAACTAAAGTGTACACCATAGTGTACATGTAGCAAGGTTCTTACCGATTGAACATTGTTATTTGTACAATGATTTTTGACACGTTGTTTGACACTTGCATTGTTATCAAGTTTCAATTGAATGGGAAAACAATTTGAAATTTAAACTTTCCAACAGAGTAATGTCACGTGGCAAAGTGTAAACTAAAGTGTACACTGTAGCGTACATGTCGCAAGGTTCTTACCGATTGAACTTTGCTATTTGTACACTGATTTTTGACACGTGGTTTCACACTTGCATTGTTGTCAAGTGTCAATTGAATGGGAAAACTGTTTAAAATTTAAACTGTTCAAAAGGACAATGACACGTTACAAAGTGTAAACTAAATTGTTCACCATAGTGTATATGTCACATGGTTCTTGCCTATTGAACTTTGTTATTTGTACACTAATTTTTGGCACGTTGTTTGACACTTGCATTGTTGTCAAGTGTCAATTGGATGGGAAAACTGTTTAAAATTTAAACTATTCAAAAGGACAATGACACGTTACAAAGTGTAAACTAAATTGTTCACCATAGTGTATATGTCACATGGTTCTTGCCTATTGAACTTTGTTATTTGTACACTAATTTTTGGCACGTTGTTTGACACTTGCATTGTTGTCAAGTGTCAATTGGATGGGAAAACTATTTCAAAGTGACAAAGTGTATACTAAAGTGTAATTTTACATGACAAAGTGTATACTAAAGTGTACACCATAGTGTACATGAGGGAAGGTCCTTACCGATTGGACTTTACTGTTTGTACACTGATTTTCGATACATTGTTTGATACATGCATTGTTGTCAAGTGTCAATTGGATGAGAAACTGCTCAAGATTTAAACTGTCCAATAGGGTAATGACTCGTGGCAAAGTGTAAACTAAATTGTACACCATAGTGTACGTGTCGCAAGGTTTCTACCGATTGATCTTTGCTATTTGTACACTGATTTTTGACATGTTGTTTGATGCTTGCATTGTTTTCAAGTGTCAATTGGATGGGAATATTGTTTGAATTTTAAACTATCCAATAGGGTTATGACACGTGGCAAAGTGTAAACTAAAGTGTACACCATAGTGTACGCGTCGCAAGGTTCTTACCGATTGATCTTAGCTATTTGTACGCTAATTTTTTACACATTGTTTGACACTTGCATTGTTGTCAAGTGTCAATTGGATGTAAAAATTGTTTGAAATTTAAATTGTCCAACAGGATAATTACATGCGGTAAAGTGTAATCTAAAGTGTACACCATTGTGTACATGTCACAAGGTTCTTACCGATTGATCTTTGCTATTTGTAAACTGATTTTTGACACGTTGTTTGACACTTGGATTGTTGTCAAGCATCAAATGGATGGAAAAATTGTTTGAGATTCAAACTATCCAACAGGGTAATGTCAAGTAGAAATGTCAAAACTAAAGTATACACCATGGTGTACATGTGGCAGGGTCCTTACCTAATGAACTTTTCTATTTGCACACTAATTTTCGGTGCCTTGTTTGACACTTGCAATTTTGTCAAGTGTCTAATGGATGTGAAAACTGATTGAAATTTAAAATGTCCAACAGAGTAATGTCATGTGGCAAAGTGTAAACTAAAGTGTACACCGTAGTGTACATGTAGCAAGGTTCTTACCGATTGAACTTTGCTATTTGTACACTGATTTTTGCCACGTGGTTTCACACTTGCATTGTTGTCAAGTGTCAATTGCATGGGAAAATTGTTTGAAATTTAAACTATCCAAAAGGACAATGACACATTGCAAAGCGTAAACTAAATTGTTCACCATAGTGTATATGTCGTAACGTTCTTGCCGATTGAACTTTGTTATTTGTACACTGATTTTTGACACGTTGTTTGACACTTGCATTGTCGTTAAGTGTCAATTGGATGGGAAAACTATTTCATATTTAAACTGTCCAAAAGGGTAATTTCACGTGGTAAAGTGTATACTAAAGTGTACACCATAGTGTATATGAGGGAAGGTCCTTATCGATAGAATTTTACTATTTGTACACTGATTTTCGACATGTTGTTTGACACATGCATTGTTGTCAAGTGTCAATTAGATGGAAACTACTTGAAATTTAAAATGTCCAATAGGGCAATGACACATGGCAAAGTGTAAACTAAAGTATACACCATAGTGTACATGTAGCAAGGTCCTTACCGATTGAGCTTTGCTATTTGTACAGTGATTTTTGATACGTTGTTAGACACTTGCATTGTCATCAAGTGTTAATTGAATGGAAAAACTATTTGAAATTTAAACTGTCCAATAGGGTAATGTCATGTGGAAATGTGTAAACTAAAGTGTACACCATAATGTACATGTGGCAAGGTTCTTACCTACTGAACTTTGCTATTTGTACACTGATTTTCGACACGTTGTTTGACACTTGCATTGTTGTCAAGTGTGAATTAGATGGGAAAACTATTTTAAATTTAAACTGTCCAACATGGTAATGTCACGTGGCAAAGTGTATACTAAAATGTACACAATAGTGTACATGATGGAAGGTCCTTAGCGATAGAACTTTACAATTTGTACATTGATTTTCGACACGTTGTTTGGCACTTGCATTATTGTCAAGTGTGAATTGGATGGGAAAACTGTTTGAAATTTAAACCGTCTAAAAGGGTAATGACACGTGGCAAAGTGTAAACTAAAGTGTAAACCATAGTTTACGCGTCGCAAGGTTCATATCGATTGATCTTTGCTATTTGTACACTGATTTTTGACACGTTGTTTGACACTTGCATTATTGTCAAGTGTCAATTAGATGGGAAAACTATTTGAACTTTAAATTGTCCTACAGGATATTGTCACATGGCAAAGTGTAAGCTAAAGTGTACACCATAGTGTACATGAAGCAAGGTCTTTATTGATTGAACTTACCTAGTTGTAAACTGATTTTTGACATGTTGTTTGACACTTGCATTCTTATCAAGTGTCAAATGGATGAGAAAATTGTTCAAAATTTAAATTGTCCAACAGGATAATGACACGTGGTAAAGTGTAATCAAAAGTGTTCACCATTGTGTACATGTCACAAGGTTCTTACCGATTGATGTTTGCTATTTGTACACTGATTTTTGACACGTTGTTTGACACTTGCATTGTTGTCAAGTGTCAATTGCATGGGAAAACTGTTTGAAATTTAAAATGTCCAAAAGGGTAATGTCACGTGGCAAAGTGTAAACTAAAGTGTACATGATAGTGTACATGTAACAAGGTCATTACCGATTGAACTTTGCTAATCGTAAACTAATTTTTGACACGTTTTTCGACACTTGGATTGTTGTCAAGCGTCAATTAGATGGAAAAACTATTTGAAATTGTAACTGTCCAACAATGTACTATCATGTGGCAAAGTGTAAACTAAAGTATACACTATCGTGTACATGTAGGAAGGTCCTTACCGATTGAACTTTGCTACTTGTAAACATATTTTTGACATGTTTTTCGACCCTTGGATTGTTGTCAAGTTTCAATTGGAAGGGAAAACTGTTTGAAATTTAAACTGTCCATGTAACATCCCAATTTTTTCTTTCCTTTACATTAAACACCGGAACATTACGAAAACTCATTTTTCTTTAATTTAAAAATGCGGAACTATATAAAATTCTTCAATAAACAAATAATTGTAACGTTTAAATTAAAATTATTGAAAGCGTATCTAACCATAAACATAAACTCCTAAGTAATTCAAATAATGCGTTCTAAATTAAAATAAACAAATTGCTAAATTTAAAATGGCAAACTTATTTCTTTTTCTCTATTCTTTATCCACTTGGCAGTCCGCATCACCAATTCTCCACTGTTCCAATCGACTCGAACTAATCTGTCAAATTAATGTAAGAGTGAGTATTAAAAATACCCAGTAAGATACGTGCAAATTTCCATACACAGATATATAACAAATAAATAATACACTTCATACCGCTCTTCTCTTATGGAGTATATCGGTGACCAAACGACACATCCATCTTAGGTCCTCTTAATTTCCATGTAGAAATTTCATATCTCCTTCTCTAGAACCCGAAGATCCACTAGCATTCCATGCATATTTAATCGCATATAAGAGCATAAGGAAACGTAAACACTTTGCACATAAATGTATCTTACCTCGTTGAATCTACAGTATGTTGAAAATCGTTCCTCCGCTTTGAAAGTATGTGATTAAAATACTCGATGTATGAAATTCTATTTCTAATGCTCCTTTCTGTCTTCCTTTTTCTCTCCTTTCTCTCTCCCTCTCTCTTTTATCTTTCTCTTTCTCTATTTCACGTGTGAGTTTTTGGTGTGGTAAAATGTGGGATTCTAGTCTACTATTTATAGGTGTAGACTAGAGTAGAAGATAGGTCTTATCCTAACCAAAAGATTTTTACTTGATTTGTACTAGGCCTTTTTGTTGTTATCAAAAAGAAAATAGAGAGTTGGTTTGTTATCCAATGCATGCCAATGTGAAGAAACATGATAGCTAAATGAGACATCAACTTTTCAAACTCTAATATGATTACTTCAAAGATATCTTCTATCATAAATTCTAAAATCGGCAGCTAGCTTTTGACTTTGTCTAATATATTCATTCTTTGTACACATACATGGCTGTTTTGAAAAATCTGGAGTCTATCAACTCATAAAGTCAAGTAATTAAATAATACTAAAATAATCAATCCCTAAAATCAAGGAAACCTACCCTTCTTTTTCTCCAAAATCAAAGCAAATAATTATTAAAATAAACCTACTTCTTTTTATTCATAACCATTTCTATACGTACGCACCATACAAAATCAAGACAATTCCATGTACACGTGTCAACATCACATCATCCTTCCAAGTTTTAATTGAATTTGAAAACCAATTTCTTCAAATCGAAATTTCTTGGTGCTGGGTTATCCAAATCGACTATTTCTCGAGCCTAAAATTCATAATTAAATACTGGCTATCCAACGAGTATAATATTAATATACTTATATTTACTCTATCGAAATTTAATTATTTGACTCAAAGTATAAGAATTTAAAATATATTGCCTCTTAGTCCCTCAACTTTTGAAATAATATAATATAGATATTAAATAAATTTTTATAAAAAAAAAAAGAATTTTTTTTTTGGGATGTTACAATCTCACCCCCTTAAAATAATTTCGTCCTCGAAATTACCTGCATTCGGGTCCTCTATTGTCTGTTCCTGGGTTAAAGCAAAAATTCGGGCGTTTCCCTTCTTTTCTTGTTCATCATTCTTCTTCAAGGGATCTTCTTTGCAATTTTTGGAAATATGCCCTGTTTTACCGCATCGATAGCACACATGCTTCCCAAACAAACATTCACCACTATGCATTTTATTGCACTTTGGACAGGGTGGAATAGCTTGTCCAAAACTTGATCCAAAGTTAATCTTTTTGTTCTGTCCCTCTCCCTTCCCTTCATTGGACCCATTCCACTTCCTCTTTCCTGATAACTCGGCCCCTTGCTATAGGATTTGATCCATTTCCAACCTATTTGAGATTGCTTGGGCAGTTTGCAAAACGCGCCTATAGGTGGTGAATTGGTGGGATGCCATTATTCCACCAATCTCAGGACGCAATCCAAGTTCGAACCTCCTTGCTTTCTTTGCTTCAGTATCCACTAGGTGTGGAGCATATCTTGAGAGTTGTTCGAATTTTCTTTCATATTCTTCAAGTTTCGTCTTTCCTTGTCTGAGTTGAAGGAATTCTGTCTCCTTGCGATCCCTCAAGGCTTGTGGGAAGTATTTTCCCATCATTTCCTCCTTAAACTGTGTCCAAGTGAGAGCACGTTGTTGTGCTTCTGTTCTAGTGCGAGATACTGACTCCCACCAATGGCCTGCCGTGTCAACCAACATAAATTCTGCACATAACACCTTTTGAGCATCAGTGCAAGATAGATGTTTGAAGATTCGCTCCATTCCTCTTATCCATTCTTCAGCTGCTAGTGGGTCTGCCTTGCCATCGAAGGTTGGGGGTTTGTAGCGACGGAACTGTTCCACAATTGAGCTGGTGTTGTTAGCATTTGTACCATGGGGACCACCCTGTGCTTGTTGCCTATCCAAATCTTGTACCGCCCTTAGCAAATCTCTGATGATCGTACCTTGATTTGGTTGTTGTCTCGACATTTTCTTAACACAAATAAAATTTTAATTAAGGGAAAAAAATTGGTAAAACACTTCTAATATTTTTGTAACAACGATGAATTTAATAAAATTTCAAAATCCTTAAATAAGAAAAAATTTGCTCTTCAAAAAATCAAATAAATAAATAAATAATCCAACTTTTCCTAAGCAAATAAATAAAACTTATCCCTAATCTAGAATCTTCTTTTTATGCCATCTCATCATTCGAAGTAATGCATGACTCGGGCTCGGAATCCATAACCAAATCAATGAAATTTTGTGGTTGGACTTCTTGCTCAGGGTCTTCTGGCTCTGGTTCGATCTCCTCCTCTGGGTCCTCCTCTGGGTCTTCCTCCAGCTCTGGCTTTGGCTTTGGCTCTGGCTCCGGCTCCGGCTCCGGCTCCGGTTCGGGTTCGGGCGCTGGTGCTTGTTGTCTATGGTTCCATAAAATTATGATATCTTCACAGTATCCTTTAAAATCAATCTTATCCCAATCTTCTTCCAAATATAAATCATAATCCATGTCCCTCACGAAATAAGCCACGTCTCTCCATTGAGGTCGCATAGTGCTTATAAGGTGATATATCAAAAGGATTGTCCCCTCATTATATCCAAATGACCTTGCTCGCTCCCACTTAGAAAGGAAATCTTCAACATGTTCAACAAAAGTTCTTTCCCATCTCACTTCATAATTTATGTAGTTCTCAATGGCCATTTCAGCACGCTGGAGGTACGTTGGGCTATTCCTAGTCATCCTAATCACATGACAACATAATTTTAATTATGCTTAACTTTGCATTATCAATATTATTATTATTATTATTATTATATATATATATATATATATATTTTATTCTCAGTGCATAAACTATACTCTAACAAGATGACAAATAAATTATGCGATGTGAACATGCTTATACATTTTATAACATGCAGCAATGTTTAAAAACATGTCATTACATTTCATACCTGGGTTCAATTGGAGAGTAGTCGAATGGTGAGCATCATGTGCCAAGTATTCTTTATATCATTACGTATTTAAAAGTTTGCAATCACAACATAAAAAAAAAATACATTGATTTTATTTGTTTAAGAATTTTCTAAAATTGGAACGTCATAAATGTTTCCAATAATAACTATGTAAGTTCATTATTTTACACAAACCTTTAACATTAAATAAATGTAGGAAATAAAAACAAAAACTATTTTGCACGAAAAGTATTGAACACTTCACGTTAACAACATACCATTTTCATTATTATCACTGTTTACAGATGAACAGTTACTAAAATATTTTTTTTTTTTTGCTGTATCGTTTTACAAAATCTTAAATATAATTTTCTTAGAATTATTGTTTTCCGTCTTAATGATTTGAATAACACGTAACTGAAAAGACTTCCAGGCAAGGAGGGGGGTCACAAACGGACCGCTTAAATCCCAAGCTCGCCTTAGACAGTTTAGGTCTTTTTGACAAAGCTTTTCAGTCTTGTGGATACGCAAATCAAAGAAACTCGAAACAATAAGTGAGAAAAGAGATTTATTAAAATATGATTTTTTTTATACATAATATAATGTGGACACCCCTTTTTATGTTAACACGCACACCAAGACACATACAAATACATGCACACGCACTATAATATATACATACACCCCAGCATGCAACAGAACCTGCGAAAAGGTTGCATTAAAATATCAAATCACCTTTAAAACATTTGAGTTTCAAATTCCAAGGTTGTAATATATATTAAAATATTATTTCACCCTTACATGGTATGCAATAAAGGACATATGAATGAATACATTATGCAAAGTGATGTACTCGGTCAGATGGAACAAATGGTCAATTCACTGAAAAATTTAAAGTGGCTTTATAGCAGAAGCAAAATTCCAAAATTTCCTGTATTGTTTACGTGAACAGTTCTTGTTACTGTTCACGTGACTTTTTTTTTTTGGAAAAGTCTACAGGAAAGTAAAACCGAGCTCTGATACCATACTGTAACGTCCCAATTTTTTCTTTCCTTTACATTAAACACCGGAACGTTACGAAAACTCATTTTTCTTTAATTTAAAAATGCGGAACTATATAAAATTCTTTAATAAACAAATAATTGTAACGTTTAAATTAAAATTATTGAAAGTGTATCTAACCATAAACATAAAATCCTAGGTAATTCAAATAATGCGTTCTAAATTAAAATAAACAAATTGCTAAATTTAAAATGGCAAACTTATTTCTTTTTCTCTATTCTTTATCCACTTGGCAGTCCGCATCACCAATTCTCCACTGTTCCAATCAACCCGAACTAATCTGTAAGATTAATGTAAGAGTGAGTATTAAAAATACCCAGTAAGATATGTGCAAATTTCCATACACAGATATATAACAAATAAATAATACACTTCATACCGCTCTTCTCTTATGGAGTATATTGGTGACCAAGCGACACACCCATCTTAGGTCCTCTTAATTTCCATGTAGAAATTTCATATCTCTTTCTCTAGAACCCGAAGATCCACTAGCATTCCATGCATATTTAATCGCATATAAGAGCATAAGGAAACGTAAACACTTTGCACATAAATGTATCTTACCTCGTTGATTCTACAGTATGTTGAAAATCGTTCCTCCGCTTTGAAAGTATGTGATTAAAATACTCGATGTATGAAATTCTATTTCTAATGCTGCTTTCTGTCTTCCTTTTTTCTCCTTTCTCTCTCCCTCTCTCTTTTATCTTTCTCTTTCTCTATTTCACGTGTGAATTTTTGGTGTGGTAAAATGTGGGATTCTAGCCTACTATTTATAAGTGTAGACTAGAGTAGAAGATAGGTCTTATCCTAACCAAAAGATTTTTACTTGATTTGTACTAGGCCTTTTTGTTGTTATCAAAAAGAAAATAGAGAGTTGGTTTGTTATCCAATGCATGCCAACGTGAAGAAACATGATAGCTAAATGAGACATCAACTTTTCAAACTCTAATATGATTACATCAAAGATATCTTCTATCATAAATTCTGAAATCGGCAGCTAACTTTTGACTTTGTTTAATATATTCATTCTTTGTACACATACATTGCTGTTTTGAAAAATCATCTAAATTCAAATGAGTTTGAGACTATCTACAATACTACATTTGCAAATAGAAAATTTATTTGCCATCACTTATCTATTATAATATAGTTTATCTTCCAAAATAATTAAAATTCTATCTTATTTTAATAAATATTATGTTTAAACAAAAGGTAGCATAATTAGTCAGCACTGCCTAGAATATTTAATTAAAGGGAATTATATTAATTCCTAATTCTATTTAATCTTGTTTCATTATTTCATGACGGCTTTTCCCGTAAAATGCCTCAATCCAGTATAATCTATAGTTATTTTTCCCTTATCTAAGCATCACGTGGAGTCTATCAACTCATAAAGTCAAGTAATTAAATAATACTAAAATAATCAATCCCTAAAATCAAGGAAACCTACCCTTCTTTTTCTCCAAAATCAAAGCAAATAATTATTAAAATAAACCTACTTCTTTTTATTCACACCCATTTCTATACGTACACACCATACAAAATCAAGACAATTCCATGTACACGTGTCAACATCACATCTTCCTTCCAAGTTTTAATTGAATTTGAAAACCAATTTCTTCAAATCGAAATTTCTTGGTGCTGGGTTATCCAAATCGACTATTTCTCGAGCCTAAAATTCATAATTAAATACTGGCTATCCAACGAGTATAATATTAATATACTTATATTTACTCTATCGAAATTTAATTATTTGACTCAAAGTATAAGAATTTAAAATATATTACCTCTTAGTCCCTCAACTTTTGAAATAATATAATATAGATATTAAATAATTTTTTATCAAAAAAAAAGAAATTTTTTTTTTGGGATGTTACAGTCCAACAGGGTATTGACATGTGGCAAAGTATAAACTAAAGTGTACACTATTGTGTACATGTCGCAAGGTTCTTACCGATTGATCTTTGTTATTTGTACACTGATTTTTGACACGTTGTTTGACACTTGCATTGTTGTCCGGTGTCAATTGGATGTGAAAACTGTTTGAAATTTAAACTGTCTTGCAGCATAATGTCACGTTGTAATGTGTAAACTAAAGTGTACACCATAGTGTACATATAGCATGGTCCTTACCGATTGAACTTTGCTACTTGCAAACTGATTTTTGACACATTGTTTGACACTGACATTGTACACCATAGTGTACATGTAGCAAATTTCTTACCGATTGAACTTTACTATTTGTAAATTGATTTTTGGCACATTGTTTGACCCTTGCATTGTTGTCAAGTATCAATTGGATGGGAAAACTATTTGAAATTTAAATTATCCAAATGTGGCAAAGTGTAAACTAAAGTCTACACCATGGTGTACATGTAGTGAGGTCATTACCGATTAAACTTTGCTATTTGTACACTGATTTTAGACACGTTGTTTGGCACTTGCATTGCTGTCAAGTATCAATTGGATGGGAAAATTGTCTGAAATTTAAATTGTCCAACAGTGTAATGTCATATGGTAAAGTGTATACTAAAGTGTACGCTATAGTGTACAGGAGGGAAGGTCCTTACCGATAGAACTTTACTATTTGTACACTAACTTTCGACATGTTGTTTGACACATGTATTGTTGTCAAGTGTCAATTGGATGGGAAAACTATTTAAAATTTAAACTGTCCAATAGGGTATTGTCACGTGAAAAAGTGTAAACTAAAGTGAACACCATAGTGTACATGTAGCATGGTCTTTACCGATTGAACTTTGCTACTTGTAAATTGGTTTTTGACACGTTTGGCACTTGCATTGTTGTCAAGTGCCAATTGGATGGGAAAACTATTTAAAATTTAAATTGTCCAAGAAGATAATGACATGTGGTAAAGAGTAATTTAAGGTGTACTCCATTCTGTACATGTCACAAAGTTCTTACTGATTGATCTTTGCTATTTGTACAATGATTTTTGACACGTTGTATGACACTTGCGTTGTTTTCTAGTGCCAATTGTATGGGCAAACTGTTTGAAATTTAAAATATCCAACATGGTAATGTCACGTGGTAAAGTGTAAACTGAAGTGTACATCATAGTGTACATGTAGCAAGGTCCTTACCGATTGACCTTTCCTACTTGTAAACTTATTTTTGACACATTTTTTGACACTTGGATTGTTGTCAAGTGTCAATTGGATGAGAACACTATTTGAATTTTAACTATCCAACAGTGTACTAACATGTGGCAAAGTGTAAACTAAAGTGTACACCATGGTGTACATGTAGCAAGGTCCTTACCGTTTGAACTTTGCAGCTTGTAAACTTGTTTTTAACATTTTTTTCGACACTTGGATTGTTGTCAAGTGCCTATTGGAAGGGAATACTATTTGAAATTTAAACTATCCAACAAGGTAATAACATGTGGCAAAGTGTAAACTAAACTGTACACCATTCTGTACATGTCGCAAGGTTCTTATCGATCGATCTTTGTTATTTGTCCATTGATTTTTGACACGTTGTTTGACACTTGCATTGTTTCCAAGTGCCAATTTCATGGGCAAGCTATTTGAAATTTAAAATGTCCAACAGGGTAATGTCACGTGGCAAAGTGTAAACTGAAGTGTACATCATAGTGTACATGTAGCAAGGTCCTTACCGATTGAACTTTGCTCCTTGTAAACTTATTTTTGACACATTTTTCGACACTTGGATTGTTGTCAAGTGTCAATTGGATGGGAACACTGTTTGAAATTTTAACTCTCCAACAGTGTACTGTCATGTGGCAAAGTGTAAACTAAAGTGTACACCATGGTGTACATGTAGCAAAGTCCTTACCGTTTGAACTTTGCAACTTGTAAACTTGTTTTTGACATGTTTTTAGACACTTGGACTGTTGTCAAGTGTCAATTGGAAGGGAAAACTATTTGAAATTTAAACTGTCCAACAATGTAATGACATGTGGCAAAGTGTAAACTAAAGTGTACACCATTCTGTACATGTCGCAAGGTTCTTATCGATCGATCTTTGTTATTTGTCCATTGATTTTTGACACGTTGTTTGACACTTGCATTTTTTCCAAGTGCCAATTGCATGGGCAAGCTGTTTGAAATTTAAAATTTTCAATAGGGTAATGTCACGTGGCAAAGTGTAAACTGAAGTGTACATCACAGTGTACATGTAGCAAGGTCCTTACCGATTGAACTTTGCTCCTTGTAAACTTATTTTTGACACGTTTTGTGACACTTGGATTGTTGTCAAGTGTCAATTGGATGGGAACACTGTTTGAAATTTTAACTATCCAACAGTGTACTGTCATTTGGCAAAGTGTAAACTAAAGTATACACCATGGTGTTCATGTAACAAGGTCCTTACCGTTTGAACTTTGCAACTTGTAAACTTGTTTTTGACATGTTTTTCGACACTTGAATTGTTGTCAAGTATCAATTGGAAGGGAAAACTATTTGAAATTTAAACTGTCCAACAATGTAATGACATGTGGCAAAGTGTAAACTAAAGTGTACACCATTCTGTACATGTTGCAAGGTTCTTATCGATCGATCTTTGTTATTTGTACACTGATATTTGTCACATTGTTTAACACTTGCATTGTTTTCAAGTGCCAATTGCATGGGCAAATTGTTTGAAATTTAAAATGTCCAACAGGGTAATGTCATGTGGCAAAGTGTAAACTGAAGTGTACATCATAGTGTACATGTAGCAAGGTCCTTACCGATTGAACTTTGCTCCTTGTAAACTTATTTTTGACACGTTTTTCGACACTTGGATTGTTGTCAAGTGTCAATTGGATGGGAACACTGTTTGAAATTTTAACTACCCAACGATGTACTGTCATTTGGCAAAGTGTAAACTAAAGTATACACCATGGTGTACATGTTCCAAGGTCCTTACCGTTTGAACTTTGCAACTTGTAAACTTGTTTTTGACATGTTTTTCGACCCTTGGATTGATGTCAAGTGTCAATTGGAAGTGAAAATTATTTGAAATTTAAACTGTCCAACATGGTAATAACCTGTGGCAAAGTGTAAACTAAAGTGTACATTCTGTACATGTCGCAAGGTTCTTATCGATTGATCTTTGTTATTTATACACTAATTTCTGACACGTTATTTGACACTTACATTATTGTCAAGTGTCAATTGGATGTGAAAACTATTTGAAATTTAAACTGTCCAGTAGGGTAATGTCACGTGGCAATGTGTAAACTAAAGTGTACACCATAGTGTACATGTAGCAAGGTCCCTACCGATTGAACTTTGCTGCTTGTAAACTAATTTTTGACACATTGTTTGACACTGGCATTGTTGTCAAGTATCAATTGGATGGGTAAACTATTTGAAATTTAAATTGTCCAACATGGTAATGTCAAGTGGCAAAGTGTAAACTAAAGTGTACACCATAGTGTACATGTCGCAATGTTCTTATCGATTGATCTTTACTATTTCTACACTGATTTTTGACACGTTATTTGACACTTGCATTGTTGTCAAGTGTCAATTGCATGGGCAAACTGTTTGAAATTTAAAATGTCCAACAGGGTAATGTTACGTGGCAAAGTGTAAACTAAAGTGTACATCATGGTGTATATGTAGCAAGGTCCTTACTGATTGAACTTTGCGACATTTAAACTAATTTTTGACACATTGTTTGACATTTGTATTGCTGTCAAGTGGCAATTGGATGGAGAACTATTTTAAATTTAAACAGTCCAACCATGTGATGTCACGTGGCAAAGTGTAAACTAAAGTGTACAACATTGTGTACATGTAGCGAGGTCCTTACTAATAGAACTTTGCTACATGTAGACTGATTTTTGACACATTATTTGACACTGGCATTGTTATCAAGTATCAATTGGATGGAAAAACTGTTTGAAATTTAACCTGTCCAACAAGGTAATATCAAGTGACAAAGTGTAAACTGAAGTGTACACCATAGTGTACATGTCGCAATGTTTTTACCGATTGATCTTTACCATTTGTACACGGATTTTTGACACGTTGTTTGACACTTGCATTGTTGTCAAGTATCAATTGGATGGGAAAACAATTTCAAATTTAAACTGTCCGACAGTGTACTATCACATGGCAAAGTGTAAACTAAAGTGTATTGCATGGTGTACATGTTGCAAGGTCCCTACCGATTGAACTTTTCTATTTGTAAATTGATTTTTGGCACGTTGTTTAGCAGTTGCATTGCTGTCAAGTGTCAACTGGATGGGAAAACCATTTGAAATTTAAACTGTCCAATAGGGTAATGTTTTGTGGCAATGTGTATACTAAAGTGTACACCATAGAGTACATGAGGGAACGTCCTTATCAATAGAACTTTTCTATTTTTACATTGATTTTCGACACGTTGTTTAACACATGCATTGTTGCCAAGTGTGAAGTGGATGGGAAATCTGTTTGAAATTTAAACCATCCAAGAGGGTAATGACACGTGGCAATGTGTAAACTAAATTGTTCACCATAGTGTATATGTCGCAAGGTTCTTACCGATTGATCTTCGCTATTTGTACACTGATTTTTGACACGTTGTTTGACACTTGCATTGTTGTCAAGTGTCAATTGGATGGGAAAAATGTTTGAAATTTAAAATGTCCAAAAGGGTAATGTCATGTTGCAAAGTGTAAACTAAAGTGTCCATGTCGCAAGGTTCTTACTGATTGATCTTTGCTATTTGTACACTGATTTTTGACACGTTGTTTGACATTTGCATTGCTGTCAAGTGTCAATTGGATGGGAAAACTATTTGAAATTTAAAACGTCAGAAAGGGTAATGTCACGTTGCAAAGTGTAAACTAAAGTGTACACCATGGTGTACATGTAGCAAAGTCCTTATCGATTGAACTTTACAATTTGTACACTGATTTTCAACACGTTGTTTGACACTTGCATTATTGTCAAGTGTCAATTGAATGGAAAAACTGTTTGGAATTTAAACTGTCCAATAGGATAATGTCACGTGACAAAGTGAATATTAAAGTGTACACCATAGAGTACATGAGGGAAGGTCCTTAAGGATAGAACTTTAGAATTTGTACATTGATTTTTGACATGGTTTTTGACATTTGCATTGTTATCAAGTGTGAATTGGATGGGAAATCTGTTTGAAATTTAAACCGTCCAAGAGGGTAATGACACGTGGCAATGTGTAAACTAAATTGTTCACCATAGTGTATATGTTGCAATGTTCTTACCGATTGATCTTCCCTATTTGTACACTGATTATTGACAAGTTGTTTGACATTTGCATTGTTGTCAAGTGTCAATTGGATGGGAAAAATGTTTGAAATTTAAAATGTCAAAAAGGGTAATGTCATGTTGCAAAGTGTAAACTAAAGTGTACATGTCGCAAGGTTCTTACCGATTGATCTTTGTTATTTGTACACTGATTTTTGACATGTTGTTTGACACTTGCATTGTTGTCAAGTGTCAATTGGATGGGAAAACTGTTTGAAATTTAAACTGTCTAGTGGGGTAATGTTACGTGGCAATGTGTAACCTAAAGTGTAAACCATAGTGTACATGTAGCAAGGCTCTTACCAATTGAACTTTGCTATTTGTACACTAATTTTTGACACATTCTTTGACACTTGCATTGTTGTCAAGTATCAATTGAACGGGAAAACTATTTGAAATTTAAACTATCCAACAGTGTACTGTCACATGGCAAAGCTTAAACTTAAGTGTACACCATGGTGTACATGTAGCAAGGTCCTTCTCGATTGAACTTTGCTATTTGTACACTGATTTTCGACACGTTGCTTGACACTTGCATTGTTGTCAAGTGTCAATTGGATGGAAAAACTGTTTAAAATTTAAACTGTCCAATAGGGTAATGCCACAAGGTAAAGTGTAAACTAAAGTGTACACCATAGCGTATATGTGGGACGGTCCTTATCGATAGAACTTTACTATTTGTACATTGGTTTTTGACATGTTATTTGACACTTGCTTTGTTGTCAAGTGTGAATTGGATGGGAAAACTGTTTGAAATTTAAACTATCCAAGAGAGTAATGCCACGTGGCAGAGTGTAAAGTAAAGTGTACTTGTCACATGGTTCTTACCGATTGATCATTGCTATTTCTACACTGATTTTTGACACGTTGTTTCACACTTGCATTGTTGTCAAGTGTCAATTGGATGGGAAAATTGCTTGAAATTTAAACTGTTCAATAGGGTAATGTCACATGGCAAAGTGTATACTAAAGTGTACACCATAGAGTACATGAGGGAAGGTTCTTACCGATAGAACTTTACTATTTGTACATTGATTTTTGACACGTTGTTTGACACATGCATTGTTGTCAAGCATGAATTGGATAGGAAAACTGTTTGAAATTTAAACCGTCCAAGAGGGTAATGATACGTTGCAATGTGTAAACTAAATCGTTCACCATTGTGTATATGTCGTAAGGTTCTTATCGATTGATCTTTGCTATTTGTACATTAATTTTTGACACGTTGTTTGACACTTGCATTGTTGTCAAGTGTCAATTGGATGGGAAAACTGTTTGAAATTTAAAATGTCCAAAAGGGTAATGTCACGTGGCAAAGTGTAAACTAAAGTTAACACCATATTGTACATGTCGCAAGGTTCTTACCGATTCATCTTTGTTATTTGTACACTGATTTTTAACACGTTGTTTGACACATGCATTGTTGTCAAGTGTCAATTGGATGCGAAAATTGCTTGAAATTTAAACTGTCCATTAGGGTTGTAACGCCCCAATTTTTTTATTAAGCATAAACACGGGAACGTTACGAAAACTCATTTTTCTTTAATTAAAAAAAATGCAGGACTATATAAAATTCTTCAATAAACTTCAAACAGTTTTCCCATCCAATTGAAACTTGAAAACAATGCAAGTGTTAATCAACATGTCAAAAATCAGTCTATAAATAGCAAAGTTGAATCGATAAGAACCTTGCTACATGTGTACTATGGTATACACTTTAGTTTACACTTTACCACGTAACATTACCCTATTGGATAGTTTAAATTTCAAACAGTTTTCCCATCCAATTGACACTTGACGACAATGCAAGTGTTAATTAACTTGCCGAAAATTAGTGTACAAATGGCAAAGTTCAAACGGTAAGGACCTTGCTACATGTACATTATGGTATGCACTTTAGTTTACACTTTGCCATGTGACATTACCCTGCTGGGCAGTTTAAATTTCAAACAGTTTTTCCACCCAATTGACACTTGACAACAATGCAAGTGTCAAACAACGTGTCAAAAATCAGTGTACAAATAGCAAAGCTCAATCGGTAAGGACCTTGCTACATGTACACTATGGTGTATACTTTAGTTTACACTTTGCCACGTGACATTATCCTGTTGGACAGTTTAAATTTCAAACAATTTTCCCATCCAATTGACAATTGACAACTATGCAAGTCTCAAACAACGTTTCAAAAATTAGTGTACAAATAGCAAAGTTTAATCGGTATGAACCTTGCCACGAGTACTCTTTAGTTTACGACGTGACATTACCCTAATGGATAGTTTAAGATTCAAACAGGTTTAACATCCAATTGTCACTTGACAACAATGCAAGTGTCAATTAATGAGTCAAAAAACAATGTACAAATAGCAAAGTTCAAGCGGTAAGGACCTTGCAACCTGCACACTATGGTGTACACTTTACCACCTCACATTACACTATTGGACATTTTAAATTTCAAACAATTTTCCCATCCAATTGACACTTGACAACAATTCATGCGTCAAACAACGTGTCAAAAATCAGTGTACAAATAACAAAGTTCAATCTGTAAGAACATTGCTACATGAACACAATGGTGTACACTTTAGTTTACACTTTGCCACGTGACATTATACTGTTGGACAATTTTAATTTCAAGCAATTTTCCCATCCAATTGTCATTTGACAACAATGCAAGTGTTAAACAACGTGTTAAAAATCAGTTTACAAGTAGCAAAGTTCAATCGATAAGGACCTTGCTACATGTACACTATGGAGTACACTTTAGTTTACACTTTGCCATGTGACATTACCCTACTGAAAAGTTTAAATTTCAAATAGTTTTCCCATCCAATTGACACTTGACAACAATGCAAGTGTCAAACAACGTGTCAAAAATCAGTGGACAAATAGCAAAGTTCAAACGGTAAGGACCTTGCTACATATATACTACGATGTACACTTTAGTTTACACTTTACCACATGACAATACCCTGCTGGACAGTTTAAATTTCAAATAGTTTTCCCATTGCATTGACACTTGATAACATTGCAAGTGTCAAAAAATGTGTCAAAAATCAGTGTACAAATAGCAAATTTCAATCGGTAAAAACTTAGCGACATGTACGCTATGGTGTACACTTTAGTGTTAATGCCACGTAACACTACACTGTTGGACATTATAAATTTTAGACTACTTTTCTATCCGATTGACACTTGCTACAATGCAAGTGTTAAATTGGTAAAAACCTTGCTACTTGTATACTATGGTGTACACTTTAATTTATACTTTACTACGTGACATTACCCTGTTGGATAGTTTAAATTTCAAACAGTTTTCCCATCTAATTGACACTTGACAACAATGCAAGTGTTAATTAATGTGTCGAAAATCAGTGTACAAATAGCAAAGTTCAATCGGTAAGGACCATGCTACATGGACACTATGGTGTACACTTAAATTTAAACTTTGCCACGTGACATTACCTTGTTGGTCAGTTTAAATTTCAAACAATTTTCCCATCCATTTGACACTTGACAACAATGCAAGTGTCAAACAACATGTCAAAAATCAGTGTACAAATAGTAAAGTTCAATCAGTAAGAACCTTGCGACATGTACACTATGCTGTACACTTTAGTTTACACATTGCCACGTGACATACCCTGTTCGACAGTTTAAATTTCAAACAGTTTTCCCGTCCTAGTGACACTTGACAACAATGCAAGTGTCAATTAAAGTGTCGAAAATCAGTGTACAAATAGCAAAGTTCAATCGCTAAGGACCATTCTACATGGACACGATGGTGTACAACTTAGTTTACACTTTGCCACAAGACATTACCCTATTGGTCAGTTTAAATTTCAAATAGTTTTCCCACCCAATTGACACTTGACGACAATGCAAATGTCAATTAACGTGTCGAAAATCAGTGTACAAATAGCAAAGTTCAATCGGTAAGGACCACGCTACATGGACACGATGGTATACACTTTAGTTTACACTTTGCCACAAGACAGTACCCGGTTGGACAGTTTAAATTTCAAACAATTTTTCCGTCAATTGACACTTGACAACAATGCAAGTGTCAAATAACGTGTAAAAAATCAGTGGACAAATAGCAAAGTTCAAATGGTAAAGACCTTGTTACATGTACGCTATGGTGTACACTTTAGTTTACACTTTCCAACGTGGCATTATCCTGTTGGATAGTTTAAATTTCAAACACTTTTCCCATTCAATTGACACTTGACAACAATGCAAGTGTCAAACAACGTGTTAAAAATCAGTGTACAAGTAGCAAAGTTCAATTAGTAAGAACATTGCTACATGTACACTTTGGCTGACACTTTATTTTAAACTTTGCCCCGTGACATTACCCTTTCGGAATGTTTAAATTTCAAATAGTTTTTCCATCCAATTGACACTTGCAACAATGCAAGTGTTAGCCAATGTGTAAAAAATTAGTGTAAAAATAGCGAAGTTCAATCGGTAAGGACCTTGCGACATGTACACTATGGTGTACACTTTATTTTATACTTTGCCATGTGATATTACCTTGTTGGACTGTTTAAATTTTAAACAATTTTTCCATCAAATTGACACTTAACAGCAATACAAGTGTCAAACAACATTTCAAAAATCAATGTCCAAATAGCAAAGTTCAATCGGTAAAAATCTTGCTTCATGTACAATATAGTGTACACACTTTACTTTATACTTTGCCACCTGACATAACCCTGGTCGACAGTTTAAAATGTCAAATAGTTTTCCAATCCAATTGAAACTTAACAACTCAAGTGTCAAACGACGTGTCAAAAATCAGTGTACAAAGAGCAAAGTTCAATCGGTAAGAACCTTGCGACTTTTGCACTGTGGTGTACACTTTAGTTCACACTTTGCCATGTGAGATTAGGCCGTTGGGCAGTTTAAATTTCAATCAGTTTTCCCATCCAATTGTCACTTGACAACAATGCAAGTGCCAAACAACGTGTAGAAAATCAGTGTACAAATAGCAAAGTTCAATCGGTGAGAACCTTGCTACATTACACTATGGTAGACTCTTTAGTTTACACTTTGCCACGTTACTTTACCCTACTAGACAGTTTAAATTTCAAATAGTTTTCTTATCCAATTGGCACTTGAGAACAATGGAAGTATCAAATAACATGTCAAAAATCAATGTACAAATAGCAAAGCTCAATCGGTATGAACCTTGCTACATGTAAACTTTAGTTTACACTTTGCCACGTGACATTACCCTGTTGGACACTTTAAATTTCAAACAGTTTTCCCTTTCAATTGACACTTGACAACAATGCAGATGTCAAACAACGTGTCAAAAATCAGTGTACAAATAGCAAAGTTCACTCGGTATGAACCTTGCGACATGTATACTATGGTGTACAATTTAGTTTACACTTTGCAACGTGACATTACCCTGTTGGATAGTTTAAATTTCAAACAATTTTCGAATCCAATTGACACTTGACAACAATGCAAGTGTCAAACAACATTTCAAAAATCAAGGTACAAATAGTAAAGTTCAATCGGTAAAGACCTTGCTACATGTGCACTATGGCGTACACATTAGTTTACACTTTCCATGTGACATTACACTATTGGACAGTTTAAATTTCAAACAATTTTCCCATGCAATTGACACATGATGACAACGTAAGTGTCAAACAACGTGTCAAAAATCAGTGTACAAAAAGCAAAGTTCAATCGGTAAGAACCTTCCTACATGTACATTATTGCATGCACATTAGTTTATACATTGCCACGTGACATTACCCTATCAGACAGTTTAAATTTCAAACAGTTTTTCCATACAATTGACACTTGACAACAATGTAAGTGTCAAACAATGTGTCGAAAATCATTATACAAATAGCAAAGTTCAATCGGTAAGGACCTTATTACATGTACACTGTGGTGTACACTTTAGTTTATACTTTGCCACGTGACATATCCCTGCTGGACAGTTTAAATTTGAATCAATTTTCCCATCCAATTGACACTTGACAACAATGCAAGTGTCAAACAACGTGTCAAAAATCAATGTACAAATAGAAAAGTTCAATCGGTAAGGACCTTGCGACATATACACTATGGTGTACACTTTAGTTTACAGTTTACCGCGTGACATTACCCTGTTGGACAGTTTAAATTTCAAACAATTTTCCCATCCAGTTGACACTTTACAACTATGCAAGTGTCAAACAACTTGTCAAAAATCAGTGCACAAATAGCAAAGTTCAATTGGTAAGAACCCTGCTACTTGTACACTATGGTAGACACTTTAGTTTACACATTGCCACGTGACATTACCCTATTGGATAGTTTAAATTTCAAATAATTTTCCCATCCAATTGACACTTGACAACAATGCAAGTGTCAAACAATGTGTCAAAAATTCGTGTACGAATAGCAAAGTTCAATTGGTATAAACCTTGCTACATGTACACTATGGTAGAAACTTTAGTTTTCCCTTTGCCACGTGACATTACCCTGTTGGACAGTTTAAATTTCAAATAGTTTTCTCATCCAATTTACACTTGACAACTATGCAAGTGTTGACCAACGTGTCAAAAATCAGTTTTCAAACCTCAAAGTTCAATCGGTAAGAACCTCACGACATGTACACTATGGTGTACACTTTACTTTATACTTTGCCACGTAACCCTACCGGACAATTTAAATTTCAAATAGTTTTCCCATCCAATTAACACTTGACAATAATGCAAGTGCAACTGTCAAACAATGTGGCAAAAATCAGTGTACAAATAGCAAAGTTCAATCAGAAAGAATCTTGCTACATGTACACTATGGTGTACACTTTAGTTTACACTCTGCCCCACGACATTATCATGTTGGACAGTTTAAATTTCAAATAGTTTTCCCATCAATTGACACTTGACAACAATGCAAGTGTCAAACAACGTGCCTAAAATCAGTGTACAAATAGCAAAGTTCAATCGGTAAGAACCTTTCTGCATGTACACTATGGTGCACACTTTTGTTTACACTTTGGTACGTGATATTACCGGTTGGACAGTTTAAATTCCAAAAAGTTTTCCCATCAATTGACACTTGACAACAATGCATGTGTCAAATATCCTGTAAAAAATCAGTGTACAAATAGCAAAGCTCAATCGATAAGGACCTTGCTACACGTACACTATGGTGTACACTTTAGTTTACACTATCCCACGTGACATTATCTTGTTCCATAGTTTAAATTTCAAATAGTTTTCCCATTCAATTGACACTTGACAACAATGCAAGTGTCAAACAACGTGTCAAAAATCAGTGTACAAATAGCAAAGTTCAATTAGTAAGAACCTTACTACATGTACACTATGGCACACACTTTAGTTTACACTTTGCCACGTGACATTACCCTGTTGTATAGTTTAAATTTTAAACAATTTTCCCATCGAATTGAAACTTGACAATAATGCAAGTGTCAAACAACGTGTCAAAAATCAGTGTCCAAATAGCAAAGTTCAGTCAGTACAAACATTGCTACATGAACACTATGGTGTACACACTTTACTTTATACTTTGCCACGTGACATAACCTTGCTGGACAGTTTAAATTTCAAATACTTTCCCCATCCAATTGACACTTGACAACAATGCTAGTGTTAAACAATGTGTCAAAAATCAGTGTACAAATAGCAAAGTTTAATCGGTAAGAACCTTGCGACTTGTACACTATCGTGTACACTTGACTTCACACTATGCCACGTGAGATTACCCCGTTGGACAATTTAAATTTTAAACATTTTTCCCATCCAATTGGCACTTGAGAACAATGAAAGTGTCAAACAACGTCTCAAAAATCAGTGTACAAATAGCAAAGTTCCATCGGTATGAACCTTGCAACATGCAAACATTAGTTTACACTTTGCACGTGAAATTTCCCTATTGGACAATTTAAATTTCAAATAGTTTTCCCATCCAATTGACACATGACAATAATGCAAGTGTCAAACAACGTGTCAAAAATCCACGTACAAATAGTAAAGTTCACTCAGTATGAACCTTGCGACATGTACACTATGGTGTACACTTTAGTTTATACTTTGTCACGTGACATTACCCTATTGGACAGTTTAAATTTCAAACAATTTTCGCATCCAATTGACACTTGAGAACATTGCAAGTGTCAAACAATGTATCAAAAATTAGTGTACAGCTAGCAAAGTTCAATCGGTAAAGACCTTGCTACAAGTACACTATAGCGTACACATTAGTTTACACTTTGCCACGTGACATTACCCCGTTGGACAGTTTAAATTTCAAACAGTTTTCCCATGCAATTGACACTTGACAACAATGTCAGTGTCAAAAAACGTGTCGAAAATCAGTGTACAAATAGCAAAGTTCAATCAGTAAGGACATTGATACATGTACACTATGGTGTAAACTTAAGTTTACACTTTGCCACGTGACATTATCCTGCTGGATAGTTTAAATTTTAAATAGTTTTCCCATCCAATTGACACTTGACTACAATATAAGTGTCAAACAATGTGTCAAAAATCAGTGTACAAATAGCAAAGTTCAATCGGTAAGAACCTTGCTACATGTACACTATGGTGCACACACTTTAGTTTACACTTTGCCACGTGACATTACCCTGCTGGATTGTTTAAATTTCAACATTTTTCCCATCCATTTGATACTTGACAACTATGTAAATGTCAAACAGCGTGTCAAAAATCACTGTACAAATAGCAAAGTTCAATCGATAAGAACCTTGCGACAAGTACACTTTAGTTTACACTTTGCCGCGTGACATTAACCTGTTGGACAGTATAAATTTCAAATAGTTTTCCAATCCAATTGACACATGACAACTATGCAACTGTCAAACAACGTTTTGAAAATCCGTGTACAAATCCCAAAGTTCAATCGGTCTGAACCTTGCTACAAGTACACTTTAGTTTACACTTTACGACGTGACATTACACTGTTGGACAGTTTAAATTTCAAACAGTTTTCCCATCCAATTGACACTTGACAACAATGCGAGTGTCAAACAACGTGTCAAAAATCCATGTACAAATAGCAAAGTTCACTCAGTATGAACATTGCGACATGTACACTATAATGTACACTTTAGTTTACACTTTGTCACGTGACATTACCCTGTTGGATCGTTTAAATTTCAAACAGTTTTCGCATCCAATTGACACTTGAGAACAATGCAAGTGTTAAATGACGTATCAAACATCAGTGTACAACTAGCAAAGTTCAATTAGCAAAGACCTTGCTACAAGTACACTATAGCCTACACATTAGTTTACACTTTGCCACGTGACATTACCCCGTTGGACAGTTTAAATTTCAAACAGTTTTAACATGCAATTGACACTTGACAACAATGTTAGTGTCAAACAACGTGTCGAAAATCAATGTACAAATAGCAAAGTTCAATCGGTAAGGACATTGTTACATGTACACTATGGTGTAAACTTTAGTTTACACTTTGCCACGTGGTATTATCGTGCAGGATAGTTTAAATTTCAAACAGTTTTCCCATCCAATTGACACTTGACAACAATAAAAGTGTCAAACAACGTGTCAAAAATCAGTGTACAAATAACAAAATTCAATTGGTAAGAACCTTGCTACATGTACACTATGGTGCACACACTTTAGTTTACACTTTGCCACGTAACATTACCCTGCTGGACTGTTTAAATTTCAACATTTTTCCCATCCATTTGACACTTGACAACAATGTAAGTGTTAAACAATGTGTCAAAAATCAAAGTACAAATAGCAAAGTTCAAACGGTAAGAAACTCACTACATGTACACTATGATGTACACTTTAGTTTACACTTTACCAGGTGACATTTCCCTATTAGATAGTTTAAATTTCAAATAGCTTTCCCATCCAATTAACACTTGACAACAATCCAAGTGTCAAACAACATGTCAAAAATCAGGGTACAAATAGCAAAGTTCAATCAGTAAGAATCTTGCTACATGTAGACAATGGTGTACACACTTTAGTTTACACTTTGCCACGTACACACTTTAGTTTACACTTTGCCACGTGACATTACCCTATCGGACAGTTTAAATTTCAAACAGTTTTCCCATCCAATTGTCACTTGAAAACAATGCAAGTGTCAAACAACGTGTCAAAAATCAGTGTACAAATAGCAAAGTTCAATCGGTAAGAACCTTGCTACATGTAGACAATGGTGTACACACTTTAGTTTACACTTTGCCACGTGACATTACCCTATCGGACAGTTTAAATTTCAAACAGTTTTCCCATCCAATTGTCACTTGAAAACAATGCAAGTGTCAAACAACGTGTCAAAAATCAGTGTACAAATAGCAAAGTTCAATCGGTAAGAACCTTGCTACATGTACACTATGGTAGACACTTTAGTCTATACTTTACCACATTACATTACCCTGGACTGTTTAAATTTCCAACTATTTTCCCATCCAATTGGCACTTGAAAACAATGAAAGTGTCAAACAACGTGTTAAAAATCAGTGTACAAATAGCAAAGTTCAATCGATATGAACCTTGCTACATGCAAAGATTAGTTTACACTTTACCACGTGACATTATCCTGTTGGACAGTTTAAATTTCAAACAGTTTTCGCATCCAATTAACACTTGAGAACAATGCAAGTGTCAAACAACATATCAAAAATCATTGTACAAATAGCAAAATTCAATCAGTAAAGGCCTTCCTACAAGTACACTATAGCGTACACATTAGTTTACACTTTGCCACGTGACATTACCCTATTGGACAGTTTAAATTTCAAATAGTTTTACTATGCAATTGGCACTTGACAACAACGCAAGAGTCAAACAACGTGTCGTAAGACAGTGTACAAAAAGCAAAGTTCAATCAGTAAGGACCTTGCTACATGTACATTATGGCTTACACATGAGTTTACACTTTGCCACGTGACATTACCTTGTTGGACAGTTTAAATTTCAAACAGTTTTCCCATGCAATTAACACTTGACAACAATGCCAGTGTCAAACAATGTGTCAAAAATTAGTTTACAAATAGCAAAGTTCAATCGGTAAGGACCTTGTTACATGTACACTGTGGTGTAAACTTTAGTCTACACTTTGCCACGTGACGTTACCCTGCTGGATAGTTTAAATTTCAAATAGTTTTCCCATCTAATTGACACTTGACAACAATAAAAGTGTCAAACAACGTGTCAAAAATTAGTGTACAAATAGCAAAATTCAATCAGTAAGAACCTTGCTACCTGTACACTATGGTACCCACACTGTAGTTTACACTTTGCCATGTTACATTAACCTACTCGACTGTTTAAATTTCAAACAGTTTTCCCATATATTTGACACTTGACAACAATACAAATGTCAAAGAACGTGTCAAAAATCATCGTACAAATAGGAAAGTTCAATCGGTAAGAACCTTGTGACATGTACACTTTAGTTTACACTTTGTCACGTGACATTAACCTGTTGGACAGTATAAATTTTGAACAGTTTTCACGTCCAATTGACACTTGACAACTATGCAAGTGTCACACAATGTTTCAAAAATCAGTGTACAAATAACAAAATTCAATCGGTCTAAACCTTGCTGCAAGTACACTTTAGTTTACACTTTACAACGTGACGTTGTCCTGTTGGACAGTTTAAATTTTAAACAGTTTTCCCATCAAATTGTCACTTGAAAATAACACAAGGGTCAAACAACATGTCAAAAATCAAAATACAAATAGCAAAGTTCAAACGGTAAGAAACTTGCTACATGTACACTATAGTGTACACTTTAGTTTACACTTTGCCACTTGACATTACGCTGTTGGACAATTTAAATTTCAAATAATTTACCCATCCAATTGACACTTGACAACATTGCATGTGTCAAACGACGTATCAAAAATTAGTGTACAAATAGTAAAGTTCAATCGATAAGAACATTGTTACATGAACACAATGGTGTAAACTTTAGTTTACGCTTTGCCACGTGACATTATGTTGTTGGGCAGTTTTAATTTCAAACAGTTTTTCCATCCAATTGTCACTTGACAACAATGCAAGTGTCAAACAACGTGACAAAAATCAGTGTACAAATAGCAAAGTTCAGTGGGTGTGAACCTTATTACATGTATACTTTAGTTTTCACTTTACCACGTGGCATTACCTTGTCAGACAGTTTAAAATTCAAATAGTTTTCCCAACCAGTTGACACTTGATAACAATACAAGTTTGAAACAATGTGTCAACAATCAGTGTACAAATGGCAAAGTTTAATTGGTAAGAACCTTACTAAATGTACACTATGGTGTACATTTTAGTTTACACTTTGCCACGTGATATTACCCTGTTGGACAGTTTAAATTTCAAACAGTTTTCTCATCCAATTGACACTGTGTCTAACAATGTGTCAAAAATCAATGTACAAATCGCAAAGTTCAATCGATAAGAACCCTGCGACATGTACACTATGGTGTACTCTTTAGTTTACACTTTGCCACGTGACATTACCCTGCTGGACAATTTAAATATCAAACAATTTTCCCATCCAATTGACACTTGACAACAATGCAAGTGTCAAACAACGTGTCAATATCAGTGTACAAATAGCAAAGTTCAATCGGTAAGAAACTTACTACATGTACACTATAGTGAACATTTTAGTTTACACTTTCTTATGTGACATTACGCTGTTGGACAGTTTAGATTTCTAGTAGTTTTTCCATCTAATTGACACTTTACAACAATGCAAGTGTCAAATAACGTGCCCAAAATTAGTGCACAAATAGTAAAGTTCAATCGGTAAGAACCTTGCTACATGTACACTATGGTGTACACTTTACTTTACACTTTGCGATGTGACACTACTCTCTTGGACAGTTTAAATTTTAAATAGTTTTTCCATCCAATTGACACTTGACAATAATGCAAGTGTCAAATAACGTGTCCAAAATTAGTGTACATATACTAAAGTTCAATCAGTAAGAACCTTGCTACATGTACACTATAGTGTACACTTTAGTTTACACTTTGCGATGTGACACTACTCTGTTGGACAATTTAAATTCATCCAATTGACTATAGACAACAACGCAAGTGTCTAACAACGTGTCCAAAATCAATGTACAAATAGCAAAGTTCAATCGATAATAACCTTGCTACATGTACACTATGGCGTACACTTTAGTTTACACTTTGCCACGTGACATTACCCTGTTTGACAGCTTAAATTTCAAATAGTTTTTGCATCCAATTGACACTTAACAACAATGCAAGTGTTAAAGAACGCGCCAAAAATCAGTGTTCAAATAGCAAAGTTTAATCGGTAAAGACTTGCTACATGTACACCATGGTGTAAACTTTAGTTTACACTTTGCCACGTGACATTACCCTGCTGAACAGTTAAAGTTTCAAATAGTTTTCCCATCCAATTGACACTTGACAACAATGCAAGTGTCAAACAACGTGTCCAAAATTAGTGTACAAATAGCAAAGTTCAATCCGTAAGAACTTTGCAACATGTAAAATATGGTGTACACTTTAATTTACACTTTGCCACATGACACTACCCTGTTGGACAGTTGAAATTTCAAACAATTTTCCCATCCAATTGACACTTGATAACAGTGCAAGTGTCCAACAACGTGTCAAAAATCAGTGTACAAATAGCAAAGTTCAATCGGTAAGAACCTTGTACACTTTACTCGTGACATTACCCTGTTGGACAGTTTAAATTTCAAACAGTTTTCTCATCCAATTGACACTTGACAAACAATGCTAGTGTCAAGCTACGTGTCCAAAATCAATGTACAAATAGCAAAGTTCAATCAATAAGAAGCTTGCTACATGTACACTATGGCGTACACATTAGTTTACACTTTGCCACGTGACATTACCCTGCTAGACAATTTAAATTTCAAACAATTATCCCATCCAATTGACACTTGACAACAACGCAAGTGTTACACAATGTGTCAAAAATCCGTGTACAAATAGCAAATTTCAATCGGTAAGAAACTTGCTACATGTACACTATGGTATATAGTTTAGTTTACACTTTATCACATGACATTACCTTGTTGGACAGTTTAAATTCCAAACAGTTTTCCCATCCAATTGACACTTGACAACAATACAAGTGCTAAACAACGTGTCCAAAATCAGTGTACAAAAAGCAAAGTTCAATCAGTAAGAATTTTGCTACATGTAAAATATGGTGTACACGTTAATTTACATTTGCCTTGTGACACTATCCTGTTGGACAGTTGAAATTTCAAACAGTTTTCCCATCCAATTGACACTTGACAACAATGCAAGTGTCAAACAACTTGTCAAAAATCAGTGTACAAATAGAAAGTTCAATCAGTAAGAACCTTGAACACTTTAGTCGTGACATCACCCTGTTGGACAGTCTAAATTTCAAACAATTTTCCCATCCAATTGATACTTAACAACAATGCTAGTTTCTAACAACGTGTCCAAAATAAAAATACAAATAGCAAAGTTCAATCGATAAGAACCTTGCTACATGTACACTATGGCATACAGTTTAGTTTACACTTCGTCACATGACATTTCCCTGTTTGAAAGCTTTAATTTCAAATAGTTTTCCCATCCAATTGACACTTAACAACAATGCAAATGTCAAACAATGTGTCGAAAATTAGTGCTCAAATAGCAAAGTTCAATTGGTATGGACTTGTTACATGTACACTATGGTGTAAACTTTAGTTTACACTTTGTGGCGTGACATTACCCTGTTGGACAGTTTAAATTTCAAACAGTTTTCTCATCCAATTTACACTAGACAACAGTGTAAGTGTCAAACAACCTGTCAAAAATCAGTGTACAAAAAGCAAAGTTCAATCGGTAAGGACCTTGCTACATATACGCTATGGTGTACACTTTAGTTTAAACTTTGCCACGTGACATTACCCTGTTGAACAGTTAAAGTTTCAAACAATTTTCCTGTGACACCCCGAACATAAGCTTCGAGGGTCACGTACTAAACATAATAGATTCTGCCTTTGGTACATGTAAATACCCTTAAATAGAAGTATTTCATGTTAAGAATTTATTTTCAACTTGGTAAAATAATTCTTATAAAATTTGATAGCCAACAAAAGTGCATGTCGACAATAAATTATACTTTACATATACGGCCTCGGCACTATCAAGGTTAGTTGAGGCAGCAAGTTTGACAATTTTTATAAAATTCATCCCAACTCCGTTTTACATGAAATTTGCGGCGTTAGAAAGATAATTTCAAGTAGTCTTCTAGGTTAAAATATGAAAATTTTCCAAGATCATATGATATAGACGTTTTACTGAAAACAGTGAAGTATTACACAGGAAATCCAGATTGACCTTTAGACGTTAAAACCTCGATAACTCAGGCCATAGATATCCAAATTGAGTGATTCCTTCGGCCATATTTATAAAACTCAAAGAGAAAAACAGACATATTTTTATAATTTCAAATGGAAGTTTGTAGAGTTAGAAACATTGTTTTGAAATTGACTCCAGAAACTGTCCCGTTTCTGCCTTTTGTCTCTTGCAAGGAAAATAAACTACAAAAATGTCTCTTTACATAACATGAAAGATATAATTACAAAATTTACTATTAATACCATATTTCATCATGTCATGTACATATTTTTACATAATACCATAAGAAAAATAGATGGAAAAACTGTCATCGAACAAAACACACAAAAGAAAACTTTCGGTACAAAACTTCGTTGTCCTTAATCCATCATCGCTTTAGCCAACTAACTTCCATCAATCCAAACGATCATGGATCTGAAAATTTAGCATAACATACTATGAGTATAAGAAATACTCAGTAAGATACCATGCTTGGATTTTTATCATGATAATACCACACAAAAGAATACAATCAAACCCATACTTGCATATTCCGGCTTGCCGGTGCCCTTCGGACTTGTCCTAAGGCATAAATAGATATCTAACTTTGTGGACTTGTCCACCATAATCATATTATGGTTTTTCATGCATAACTTAAGCATAAATATTACCATGAAAATCATAACTCTTAAGCATGAGAGTATCTTACCGTAAAACCTGAAGATCTTTGATTGAAATGTAAATTGGAAGTGCTAAGTTTACTTCCTTCCCTTTCCTTTCTTATTTTCGGTTTTTGCTCTCTTTTTAAGTGTATAAGTGTTTTGTAAAATGAAGGAAATCTTTCTATGGCAATGGATATGGATGTATTTATATATATATAAAGATAAGGATAAATGGTTGATATTTTTTTTCCTCCTCTTCCATCTCCACCGCCTCACCTCCTTTTCTCCCATTTTTTTTTCTTTACTTGTACACATGTTTGGTCTATTATCTAAGTGTATGGTGATGATGGATAACAAGTGGGTTGATTATAGGGTAATAAGTGGCCTTAAAACCTAGATTTACAAAGGAAACCTCTCATCTTTTCAACTAATATAATCTAAACCCGCTAACTTTCACTGTTAACAAAGTGTACCCCAAATTTAAACTTGTACCCAACTTACATATTCAAAAATTGTAGATTGTAAAATAGTTTAATCATTTGGTCAATTGAAGCCCTAACAAAATAATCCACTTCATTTAAATCCAAACTTACCTTAAGTTTCGACTAACTATTAATCACTTCATGTATACACAACCTTGACACTTCATGCCTACATTCATTAACTACCTCTAACATTAACCACTACAAAGGTGTTGTCCCCTTTTACCGTATGGCCAAAAATAATATTTAAAATTAAATTGCTATTCCAAAGAAATTTAAACGAGCATAAAATTTCGGAGTATTACATTTCCCATCCAATTGACACTTGACAACAATGCAAGTGTCAAACAACGTGTCCAAAATTAGTGTACAAACAGCAAAGTTCAATCCGTAAGAACTTTGCAACATGTAAAATATGGTGTACACTTTAATTTACACTTTGTCACATGACACTACCCTGTTGGATAGTTGAAATTTCAAACAGTTTTCCCATCCAATTGACACTTGATGAAAGTGCAAGTGTCCAACAACGTGTCAAAAATCAGTGTACAAATAGCAAAGTTCAATCGGTAAGAACCTTGCACACTTTAGTAGTGACATTACCTTGTTGGACAGTTTAAATTTCAATCAGTTTTCCCATCCAATTGACACTTGACAACAATGCTAGTGTCAAACTACGTGTCCAAAATCAATGTACAAATAGCAAAGTTCAATCAATAAGAACCTTGCTACATGTACACTATGGCGTACACATTAGTTTACACTTTGCCACGTGACATTACCCTGCTAAACAATTTAAATTTCAAACAATTATCCCATCCAATTGACACTTGACAACAATGCAAGTGTTACATAATGTGTCAAAAATCAGTGTACAAATAGCAAATTTCAATCGGTAAGAAACTTGCTACATGTCACATGACATTACCTTGTTGGACAGTTTAAATTCCAAACAGTTTTCCCATCCAATTGACACTTGACAACAATACAAGTGCCAAACAACGTGTCCAAAATCAGTGTACAAATAGCAAAGTTCAATTAGTAAGAATTTTGCTACATGTAAAATATGGTGTACACGTTAATTTACACTTTGCCTTGTGACACTACCCTGTTGGACAGTTGAAATTTTAAACAGTTTTCTCATCCAATTGACACTTGACAACAATGCAAGTGTCAAACAACTTGTCAAAAATCAGTGTACAAATAGAAAGTTCAATCGGTAAGAACCTTGTACACTTTAGTCGTGACATCACCCTATTGGACAGTCTAACTTTCAAACAATTTTCCCATCCAATTGACACTTGACAACAATGCTAGTTTCTAACAACGTGTCCAAAATCAAAATACAAATAGCAAAGTTCAATCAATAAGAACCTTGCTACATGTACACTATGGCGTACAGTTTAGTTTACACTTCGCCACGTGACATTTCCCTGTTTGAAAGCTTTAATTTCAAATAGTTTTCCCATCCAATTGACACTTAACGACAATGCAAGTGTCAAACAACGTGTCGAAAATTAGTGCTCAAATAGCAAAGTTCAATCGGTATGGACTTGCCACATGTACACTATGGTGTAAACTTTAGTTTACACTTTGTGGCGTGACATTACCCTATTGGACAGTTTAAATTTCAAACAGTTTTCCCATCCAATTAACACTTGACAATAGTGTAAGTGTCAAACAACCTGTCAAAAATCAGTGTACAAAAAGCAAAGTTCAATCGGTAAGGACCTTGCTACATGTACACTATGGTGTACACTTTAGTTTAAACTTTGCCACGTGAAATTACCCTATTGAATAGTTAAAGTTTCAAACAGTTTTCCCATCCAATTGACACTTGACAACAATGCAAGTGTCAAACATCGTGTCAAAAATCAGTGTACAAATAGCAATGTTCAATCGGTAAGAAACTTGCTACATGGACACTATGGTGTACACTTTAGTTTACACTTTCCCACTTGACATTACCCCATTGGACAACTAAAATTTCAAACAGTTTGACCAACCAATTGACACTTGGCAACAATGCACATGTCAAACAACGTGTCAAAAATCAGTGTACAAATAACAAAGTTCAATCAGTAAGGACCTTGCGACATGTACACTATGTTATACACTAGAGTTTACAGTTTGCCACGTGACATTACCCTGTTGGATAGTTAAATTTCAAATAGTTTTCCCATCCAATTGACACTTGAAAATAATGTAAGTGTCAAACAGCTTTTCGAAAATCAGTGTACAACGAACAAAGTTTAATCGGTAAGAACCTTGCAACATGTATACTATGGTGTACACTTTAGTTTACACTTTGCCACTTGACACTACCCTGTTGGACAGTTTAAATTTCAAACAGTTTTTCCATCCAATTGCAACTTGAAAACAATCCAAGTGCCAAACAACGTTTCAAAAATTAGTGTACAAATAGCGAAGTTCAATCGGTATGAACCTTACTACATGTACACGTTAGTTTACACTTTAACACGTGACATTACCCTGTTGGATAGTTTAAATTTCAAATAGTTTTCACGACCAATTGACACTAGTCAACAATGCAAGTTTAAAACAACAAGTCAAAAATCAGTATACAAATAGTAAGGTTCAATCGGTAAGAACATTGCTACATGTACACTATGGTTTACACATTAGTTTACACTTTGTCACGTGACATTACGTTGTATGACAATTTAAATTATAAAGAGTTTTTCAAACCAATTGACACTTGACAACAATGCAAGTGTCATATAGTGTGTCAAAAATTAATATACAAATAGCAAAGTTCAATCAATAAGAACCTTGCTACATGTACACTATGGTGTACACTTTTGTTTACACTTTGCCACGTGACATTACTCTGCTAGACCATTTAAATTTCAAACAATTATCCCATCCAATTGACACTTGACAACAATGCAAGTGTTACACAACGTGTCAAAGATCAGTGTACAAATAGCAAATTTCAATCGGTAAGAAACTTGCTACATGTACACTACGGTATACAGTTTAGTTTACACTTTGTCACGTAACATTACTCTGCTGGACAGTTTAAATTTCAAACAATTTTCCCATCCAATTGACACTTGACAACAATACAAGTGCCAAACAACGTGTCCAAAATCAGTGTACAAATAACAAAGTTCAATCAAAAGAACTTTGCTACATGTACAATATGGTGTACACCTTAATTTACACTTTGTCACGTGACACTACCCTGTCGGACAGTTGAAATTTCAAACAGTTTTCCCATCCAATTGACACTTGACAGCAATGTAAAAAATTAGTGTACAAATAGCAAAGTTCAATTGGTAAGAACCTTGTTACATGTGCACTATGGTGTATACACTTTAGTTTACACTTTGCCACGTGACATTACCATGCTGGAGAGTTTGAATTTCAAATAGTTTTCTCATCCAGCTGACATTTGACAACAATTTAAGTGTCAAATAACATGTCAAAAAGCAGTGTACAAATAGCAAATTTCAATCGGTAAGAACATTGCAACATGTACACTATGGTGTACACTTCAGTGTAAATGCCACATGACACTACACTTTTGGACATTATAAATTTTAAACTATTTTTCTATCCAATTAACACTTGACAACAATGCAAGTGTCAAACAACGTGCCATAAATCAGTGTACAACTAGCAAAATTCAATCGGTAAGAACTTTGCTACATGTACACTATAGTGTACACACTTTAGTTTACACTTTGCCCCGTGACATTACCCTGTGGGACAGTTTGAATTTCAAATAGTTTTCTTATCCAGTTGACACCTGACAACAATTTAAGTGTCAAAGAACGTGTCAAAAATCAGTGTACAATTAGCAAAGTTCAATCGGTAAGAGCCTTGCGACATGTACACTACGGTGTACACTTTAGTTTACACTTCGCCACGTGACATTACCCTACTGGACAATTTTAATTTCAAACAATTAAAACATCCAATTGACACTTGACAATAATACAAGTGTCAAACAACGTGCCAAAAATCAGCGTACAAAAAGCAACGTTCAATCGGTAAGAACCTTGCTACATGTACACTATGGTGTACACAATTTTGTTTACACTTTGCCACGTGACATTACCCTACTAGACAGTTTAAATTTTAAATAGTTTTCTCATCCGATTTACACTTGACAACAATTTAAGTGTCAAACAACGTGTCAAAAATCAGTGTAAAAATAGCGAAGTTCAATCGGTAAGAACCTTACGACATGTACACTATGGTGTACACTTTAGTTTACACTTTGCCACGTGGCATTACCCTATAGGACAATTTTAATTTCAAACAATTATCCCGTCCAATTGACACTTGACAGCAATGCAGTATTAGACAATGTGCCAAAAATCAGTGTACAAATAGCAACGTTGAATCGGTAAGAACCTTGCTACATTTACACTATGGTGTACACACTTTTATTTACACTTTTCCACGTGACATTACCCCGCTGGACAGTTTAAATTTCAAATAGTTTTCTCATCCAGCTTACACTTGACGACAATTTAAGTGTCAAACAACGTGTTAAAAATCAGTGTACAATTAGCAAAGTTCAATCGGTAAGAACCTTGCGACATGTACACCATGGTGTACACTTTAATTTACACTTTGCTACGTGACATTACCCTATTGGACATTTTAAATTTCAAACAGTTTTCTCATCCAATTGACACTTGATAGAAATGCTAGTATCAAACAACGTGTCAAAAATCAATGTACAAATAGCAATGTTCAATCGGTAAGAAACTTGCTATATGCACACTTTGGTGCACACTTTAGTTTACACTTTGTAATGTAACATTACCCTATTGGACAGTTTAAATTTCAAATAGCTTTCTCATCCAATTAACACTTGACAACAATGCAAGTGTCAAACAATGTGTCAAAAATCAGTGTACAAATAGCGAAGTTCAATCGGTAAGGAACTTAGTATATGTACACTATGGTGTACACTTTAGTATTTACTTTGCCACGTGACATTATCCTGTTGGACAGTTTAAATTTCAAACAGTTTTCCATCCAACTGACACTTGACAACAATGCAATTGTCAAACAACGTGTCAAAAATTAGTGTACAAATAGTAGAGTTCAATCGGAAAGAAACTTGCTACATGGACACTATGGTGTACTCTTTAGTTTGCACTTTACCACGTGACATTATCATGTCGGACATTTTCAATTTCAAACAGTTTCCCATCCAATTGACACTTGATAGCAATGCAAGTGTCAAACAACGTGCCAAAAATCAGTGTACAAATAGCAAAGTTCAATCGGTAAGAACCTGGCTATATGTACACTATGGTGTACACACTTTCGTTTACACTTTTCCACGTGACATTACCCTGCTGGACAGTTTGAATTTCAAACAGTTTTCTCATCATGTTGACACTTGACAACAATTTAAGTGTCAAATAACGTGTCAAAAATCAGTGTACAAATAGCATAGTTCAATAGGTAAGAACCTTGCGACATGTACGCTATGGTGTGTACTTTAGTGTAAATGCCACATGACACTACACTGTTGGACATTATAAATTTCAAACTATTTTTCTATCCAATTGACACTTAACAACAATGCAAGTGTCAAACAACGTGTCAAAAATTTGTATGCAAATAGCAAAGTTCAATCGGTATGAACCTCGCTACAAGTACACTTTCGTTTACACTTTACGACGTGACATTACCCTCTTGGACAGTTTAAATTTCAAATAGTTTTCCATCCAATTAACACTTGACAACAATTCAAGTTTCAAACATCGTGTCCAAAATCAATGTACAAATAGCAAAGTTCAATCGGAAAGAACCTTTCTACATGTACACTATGGCGTACACTTTAGTTTACACTTTACCACGTGACATTACCCTGTTGGACAGTTTAAATTTCAAACATTTTTCCCAACCAATTGACACTTGACAACAATGCAAGTGTCAAACAACGTGTCGAAAATAGTATACAAATAGCAAAGTTCAATCGGTAAGAACCTTCCGACATGTACACAATGGTGAACACTTTAGTTTACACTTTGCCACGTGACGTTACCCTGCTAGACAATTTTAATTTCAAACAATTATCTCATCCCATTGACACTTAAGAACAATGCAAGTGTTAAACAACGTGTCAAAAATTAGTGTACAAATAGCAAAGTTCAATCGGTAAGAAACTTGCTACGTGGACACTATGGTGTACTCTTTAGTTTACACTTTGCCACGTGACATTACCCTGTTGGACATTTTAATCTTCAAATAGTTTTCACATCCAATTGACACTTGACAGCAATGCAAGTGTCAAACAACATGTCAAAAATCAGTGTACAAATAGCAAAATTCAATCGGTAAGAACCTTGCTACACGTACACTACGGTGTAATCACTTTAGTTTACACTTTGCCATGTGACATTACCCTGCGAAACAATTTAAATTTCAAATAGTTTTCTCATCCAGTTGACACTTGACAACAATTTAAGTGTCAAACAACGTGTCAAAAATCAGTGTACAAATGGCAAAGTTCAATCGGTAAGAACCTTGCTACATGTATACTATGGTGTAAACTTTAGTGTAAAATGTCACGTGACACTGCACTATTGGACATTATAAATTTCAGACTATTTTTCTGTCCAATTGGCACTTGACAACAATGCAAGTGTCAAACGTGTTAAAAATCAGTGTGCAAATAGCAAAGTTCAATCGGTATGAACCTTGCTACAAGTACACTTTCGTTTACACATTACGACGTGACATTACCCTGTTGGACGGTTTAAATTTCAAACAGTTTTTCCATCCAATTGACACTTGACAACAATTCAAGTGTCAAACATCGTGTCCAAAATCAGTGTACAAATAGCAACGTTGAATCGGAAAGAAACTTGCTACATGGACACTATGGTGAACACTTCGGTTTACACTTTGCCACGTGACATTATCCTATTAGACAGTTTAAATTTCATACAGTTTTCCATCCAATTGACACTGAACAACAATGCAAGTGTCAAACAACGTGTCAAAAATTAGTGTACAAATAGCAAAGTTCAATCGGAACGAAACTTGCTACATGGACACTATGGTATACTCTTTAGTTTACACTGTGCCACGTGACACTACCCTGTTGGACATTTTAAATTTCAAAAAATTTTCCCATCCCATTGACACTTGACGACAATGCAAGTGTCAAACAACATATCAAAAATTAGTGTACAAATAGCAAAATTCAATCGGTAAGAACCTTGGTACATGTACACTATGGTGTACACACTTTAGTTTACACTTTGCCATGTGACATTACCCTATTGGATAGTTTAAATTTCAGACAGTTTTCCCATCCAATTGACACGTGATGACAATGTAAGTGTCAAACAACGTATCAAAAATCAATATACAAATTGCAAAGTTCAATCAGTAAAGACCTTGGTACATGTACACTATGTTGTACACTTTAGTTTACACTTTGCCAAGTGATATTATCCTGTTGGACAGTTTAAATTTCAAACTGTTTTCCCATCCAATTGACACTTGACAACAATGCAAGTGTCAAACAACGTGTCAAAAATTAGTTTACAAATAGCATAGTCCAGTCGGAAGGAAACTTGCTATAAGGACACTATGGTGTACACTTTAGTTTGCACTTTGCCATGTGACATTACCCTATTGGACATTTTAAATTTCAAACAGTTTTCCCATCCAGTTAACACTTGACAGCAATGCAAGTGTCAAATAACGAGTAAAAAATTAGTGTACAAATAGCAAAGTTCAATCGGTAAGAACCTTGCTACATGTACACTATGGTGTACACACTTTAGTTTACACTTTGCCACGTGAAATTACCCTGTTGGATAGTTTAAATTTCAAACAATTTTTCCATCCAATTGACACTTGACAACAATGCAAGTGTCAAAAATTAGCAAAGTTCAATCGGTAAGAACCTTGCTACATGTACACTATGGTGTACACACTTTAGTTTACACTTTGCCACGTGAAATTACCCTGTTGGATAGTTTAAATTTCAAACAATTTTTCCATCCAATTGACACTTGATGACAATGCAAGTTTCAAACAGCTTGTCTAAAATCAGTCTACAAATAGCAAATTCAATCGGTAAGGACCTTGCTATAGGTGCACTATGGTGTACACTTTAGTTTACACTTTCCCATGTGACATTACACTGCTGGACAATTTAAATTTCAAACAATTTTCCAATCCAAATGACACTTGATGACAATGCAAGAGTCAAACAACGTATCAAAAATCAGTGTACAAATAACAAAGTTCAATCATTATGAACCTTGCTACATGTACACTTTAGCTTACACTTTACCATGTGACATTGCCCTATTGGACAATATAAATTTCAAACAGTTTTCCCTTCCAATTGACACTTGACAACAATGCAAGTGTCAAACATCGTATCCAAAATCAATGTACAAATAGCAAACTTCAATCGGTAGGAACCTTTCTATATGTACATTACGGCGTACACTTTAGTTTACACTTTGCCACGTGATATCACCCTATTGGACAGTTTAAATTTCAAATAATTTTTCCATCCAATTGACACTTAATAGCAATACAAGTGTCAAACAACGTGTCAAAAATCAGTGTACAAATAGCAAAGTTCAATTAGTAAGAACCTTGCTTCATGTACACTATGGTGTATACACCTTAGTTTACGCTTTGCCACGTGACGTTACTCTATTGAACAGTTTAAATTTCAAACAATTTTTCCATCCAATTGACACTTCACAACAGTGCAAGAGTCGAACAACATATCAAAAATCAGTGTACAAATAGCAAAGTTCAATCAATAAGGACTTTGCTACATGATCACTATGGTGTACACTTTAGTTTATACTTTCCAACGGGACAATACCCTATTGGACAGTTTAAATTTCAAACAATTTTCCAATCCAATTGATACTTCACAACAATGCAAGTGCCAAACAACATATTAAAAATAATGGTACAAAGAGCAAAGTTCAATCGATAAGGACCTTGCTACATGATCACTATGGTGTACACTATAGTTTGCACTTTCCCACGTGACATTACCTTGTTAGAAAGTTTAAATTTCAAATAGTTTTCCCATCCAATTGACACTTGACAACAATGCAAATGTCAAACGTGTCCAAAATCAACATACAAATCGTAAAGTTTAATCAGTAAGGACCTTGCTACATGTACACTATTGCATACGATTTAGTTTACACTTTGCCACATGACATTATCCTGTTGGACATTTTAAATTTCAAACAGTTTTTCCATCTAATTGACACTTGACAACAATACAAGTGACAAACAACGTATCCAAAATTAGTGTACACATAGCAAAATTCAATCGATAAGGACCTCAATACATGTACACTATGTGCACACTTTGTCTTACACTTTGCCACGTGACATTACCCTGTTGGACAGTTTAAATTTCAAATAGTTTTTCGAACCAATTGACACTTGGCTATAATGTAAGTATTAAACAACGTGTCCAAAATTAGTGTACAAATAGCAAAGTTCAATCGGAAAGAAACTTGCTACATGGACACTATCGTGTACACTTTAGTATACACTTTGCCACGCGACATTAACCTGTTGGACAGTTTAAATTTCGAACAGTTTTCCCATCTAATTGACAATTGACACAATGTAATTGTCAAACAATGTGTCAAAAATCAGTATACAAATAGCAAAGTTCAATCGGTAAGAACCTTGCTACACGTACTCTATAGTCTATACACTTTAGTTTACACTTTGCCACGCGACATTACCCTGTTGGAAAGTTTAAATTTCAAATAGTTTTCCCATCCAATTGACGCTTGACAGCAATGCAAATGTGAAATAACGTGTCCAAAATCAATGTATAAATAGCAAAGTTCAATCGGTAAGGACCTTCTGCATGTACACTATGGTGTACTATTTAGTTTACACTTTACCACGTGACATTACCCTATTAGACAGTTGAAATTTTAAATAGTTTTTCCATCCAATTGACGCTTGACAATAATGCAAGAGTTAAACAACGTGTCAAAAATAAGTGTACAAATACCAAAGTACAATCGTTATAAACCTTGCTATATGTACACTTTAGTTTACATTTTACCACGTGACATTACCATGTTGGACAGCTAAAATTTCAAACAGTTTTCCCACTCAATTGACACTCGACAACAATGCAAGTGTCAAACAACCTGTCGAAAATCAGTGTACAAATAGCAAAGTTCAATCGATAAGGTCCTTGTTACATGTATACTTTAGTTTACACTTTCCCACGTGACATTAACCTATTAGATAGTTTAAATTTTAAACAATTTTCTCATCCAATTGACACTTCACAACAATGCAAGTGTCAAACAACATGTCAAAAATCAGTGTACAAATAACAAAGTTCAATCGGTAAGGACCTTGCTACATGATCACTATGGTGTATAATTTGGTTTACACTTTCCCACATGACATTACCCTGCTGGATAGTTTAAATTTCAAACAATTTTCCAATCCAATTGACACTTGATGCAATGCAATTGTCAAATAACGTGTCAAAAATCAGTGTACAAATAGCAAAGTTAAATTGGTAAGAACCTTGCTACATGTACACTATCCTGTACACACTTTAGTTTACACTTTGCCACGTGATGTTACCCTATTGGACAGTTTAAATTTCAATTAGTTTTCCAATTCAATTGACACTTGACAACAATGCAAGTGCTAAACGTATCAAAAATCAGTGTACGAATAGTAAAGTTCAATCGATAAGAAACTTGCTTCATGTACACTTTGGTGTACACTTTAGTTTTCACTTTGTCGCGTGACATTACCCTGTTGGACAGTTTAAATTTCAAGCAATTTTCCCATCCAATTGACAATTGACAACAATGCTAGTGTCAAACAACGTGTCAAAAATCAATGTACAAATAGCAAAGTTCAATTGGTAAGGACCTTGGTACATGTACACTATGGTGTACCCTTTAGTTTACACTTTTCCACGTGACATTACCTTGTCGGACAGTTTAAATTTCAAACAGTTTTTCATCCAATTGAAACTTGACAACAATGCAAGTGTCAGATAACGTGTCAAAAATTAGTGTACAAATAGCAAAGCTCAATTGGATAGAAACTTGCTACGTGGACACTATTGTATACTCTTTAGTTTACACTTTGCCACGTGACATTACCCTGTTGGACATTTTAAATTTCAAATCATTTTCCTATCCAATTAACACTTGACAGCAATGCAAGTGTCTAACAACATGTCAAAAATTAGTGTACAAATAGCAAAGTTCAATCGGTAAGAACCTTGGTACAAGTACACTATGGTGTACACACTTTAGTTTACACTTTGCCATGTGACATTCCCCTTTAGATAGTTTAAATTTCAAACAGTTTTTCCATCCAATTGACGCTTGACAACAATGCAAATATCAAACAACCTATCGAAAATCAGTCTACAATTAGCAAAGTTCAATCGGTAAAGACCTTGCTACATGTACACTTTGGTGTACACTTTAGTTTACACTTTGCCACGTGACATTACCTAGTTGGACAATCTAAATTTCAAACATTTTCCCCATCCAATTGACACTTTGTAACAATGCAAGTGTCAAACGACGTGTAAAAAATTAGTGTACAAATAGCAACGTTGAATCAGAAAGAAAATTGCTACATGGACACTATTGTGTACACTTTGACTTACACTTTGTCATGTGACATTGCCCTGTTGGATAGTTTAAACTTCAAATAGTTTTCCATCCAGTTGACACTTGACAACAATGCAAGTGTCAAACAACGTGTCAAAAATTAGTGTACAAATAGCAAAGTTCAATCGGTTAGGACCTTGCTACATGTACACCATGGTTTATACTTTAGTTTACACTTTACCACGTGACATTACCCTGTTGGATAGTTTAAATTTCAAATTATTTTCCCATTCAATTGACACTTGACAACAATGCAAGTGTCAAACAACCAGTCGAAAATCAATGTACAAATAGCAAAGTTCAATCGGTAAGGACCTTGCTACATGTACACTTTAGTTTACACTTTCCCACGTGACCTTATACTGTTGGACAATTTAAATTTCAAACAGTTTTCCAATCCAAATGACACTTGACAACAATGCAAGAGTCAAACAATGTGTCAAAAATAAGTGTACAGATAGCAAAATTCAATCGGTGAGGACCTTGCTACATGATCATTATGGTGTAGACTTTAGTTTACACTTTCCCTAGTGACATTACCCTGCTGGACAGTTTATATTTCAAACAGTTTTCCCATCCAATTGACGCAATGCAATTGTCAAACAACGTGTCAAAAATTAGTATTCAAATAGAAAACTTCAATCGGTAAGAACCTTGGTACATGTACACTATGGTGTATACACTTTAGTTTACACTTTGCCACTTGATGTTACTCTGTGGGACAATTTAAATTTCAAACATTTCTTCCATTCAATTGACACTTGACAACAATGCAAGTGTCAAATAACCTGTCGAAAATCAGTGTTCAAATAGCAAAGTTCAATCGGTAAGTACCTTGCCACGTGTACACTATGGTGTACACTTTAGTTTACACTTTCCCACGTGACATTACCCAGTTGGACAGTTTAAATTTCAAACAGTTTTCCCATCCAATTGACACTTGACAACAATGAAACTGTCAAACAACGTGTCAAAAATCAGTGTACAAATAGCAAATTTCAATCGGTAAGGAGCTTGCTACATGTACACTAATGTATACATACTTTAGTTTATAGATTGCCATGTGACATTACCCTGTTGGATAGTTTAAATTTCAAGCAGTTTTCCCATCCAATTGACACAGCTGTCAAACAACCTTTCAAAAATCAATGTACAAATAGTAAAGTTCAATCGATAAGAACCTTTCTACATGTACACTATGGTGTATACTTTAGTTTACACTTTCCCGCGGGACATTACCTTGTTGGACAGTTTAAATTTCAAACAATTTTCCCATTCAGTTGACACTTTACAACAATGCAAGTGTCAAACAACATGTCAAAAATCAGTGCACAAATAGCAAAGTTCAATCGGTAAGGACCTTGCAACATGATCACTATGGTGTACACTTTAGTTTGCACTTTCCCACGTGACATTACCCTGCTAGACAGTTTAAATTTCAAATAGTTTTCCCATCCAATTGACACTTGACAATAATGCCATTGTCAAACAACGTGTCCAAAATCAATGTACAAATAGTAAAGTTTAATCGGTAAGGACCTTGCTTCATGTACACTATGGCGTGCGATTTAGTTTACACCTTGCCACATGGCGTTACCCTATTGGACAGTTTAAATTTCAAACAGTTTTCCCATCCAATTGACACTTGACAACAATGCAAGTGTCAAACAACGTATCCAAAATAAGTGTACATATAGCAAAATTTAATCGGTAAGGACCTCGATACATGTACACTATGGTGTACACTTTAGTTTACACTTTCCCACGTGACATTACCTTGTTGGACATTTTAAATTTCGGATAGTTTTCCCATCCAATTGACACTTGACAACAACGCAAGTGTTAAACAACGTGTCCAAAATCAGTGTACAAATAGCAAAGTTCAATAGGTAAGAAACTTGCTACATGGACACTATGGTGTACACTTTAGTTTACACTTTGCCACCTAACAATAACCTGTTGGACGGTTTAAATTTCAAATAGTTTTCCCATCCAATTGAAACTTGACACAATGCAATTATCAAACAACGTGTCAAAAATCAGTGAACAAATAGCAAAGTTCAATCGGTAAGAACATTGGTACATGTACACTATGGTGTACACACGTTAGTTTATACTTTGCCACGTGACATTACCCTATTGGACAGTTTAAATTTCAAATGATTTTCCCATCCAATTGACGCTTGACAACAATGCAAGTGTGAAACAACGTGTCCAAAATCAATGTACAAATAGCAAAGTTCAATCGGTAAGTACCTTCTACATGTACAATGTGGCGTACTATTTAGTTTACACTTTGCCACGTGACATTACCCTGTTGGACAGTTTAAATTTCAAACAGCTTTCCCATCAAATTGACACTTGACAACAATACAAGTGTCAAACAACGTGTCAAAAATCAGTGTACAAATAGCAAAGTTCAATCATTATAAACCTTACTACATGTACGCTTTAGTTTACACTTTACCACGTGACATTACCCTGTTGGACATTTTAAATTTCAAACAGTTTTCCCATTCGATTGACACTTGACAACAATGCAAGTGTCAAACAACCTGTCGAAAATCAGTGTACAAATAGTAAAGTTCAATCGGTAAGGACCTTGTTACATGTACACTTTAGTTTACACTTTCTCGCGTGACATTACCCCGTTAGACATTTTAAATTTCAAACAATTTTCCCATCCAATTAACACTTCACAACAATGCAAGTGTCAAACAACGTATCCAAAAATCAAAGTACAAATAGTAAAGTTCAATCGGTAAGGACCTTACTACGTGTACTCTATGGCGTAAGATTTAGTTTACACTTTATCACGTGACATTACCCTGTTGGACAGTTTAAATTTCAAACAGATTTCCCATCCAATTGAAACTTGACAACAATGCAAGTTTCAAACAACGTATCCAAAATCAGTGGACATATAGCAAAGTTCAATCGGTAAGGACCTTGATACATGTACACTATGGTGTACACTTTAGTTTACACATTGCCACGTGATATTACTCTGTTGGACATTTTAAATTTCAAACAATTTTCCAAACTAATTGACACTTGACGACAAGGCAAGTGTCAAACAACCTGTCGAAAATTAGTGTATAAATAGCAAAGTTCAATCGGTAAGGACCTTGCTACATGTACACTATGGTGTACACTTTAGTTTACACTTTCCCATGTGACATTACCATGTTGGACAGTTTAAATTTCAAACAATTTTCAAATCCAAACAACATTTCACAACAATGCCAGTGTCAAATAACTTGTAAAAAATTAGTATACAAATAGCAAAGTTCAATCGGTAAGGACCTTGCTACATGATCACTATGGTGTACACTTTAGTTTGCACTTTCCCACGTGACATTACACTGCTAGACAGTTTAAATTTGAAATAGTATTCCCATCCAATTGACAATTGACAACAATGCAAATATCAAACAACGTGTCCAAAATCAATGTACAAATAGTAACGTTTAATCTGTAAGGATCTTGCTACATGTACACTATGGCGTAAGATTTAGTTTACACTTTGCCACATGGCATTACCCTGTTGCACAGTTTAAATTTCAAATAGTTTTCCCATCCAATTGACACTTGACAACAATGCAAGTGTCAAACAACATATCCAAAATCAGTGTACATATAGCAAAATTCAATCGGAAAGGACCTTGATACATGTACACTATGGTGTACACTTTAGTTTACACTTTTCCACGTGACATTTCCGTGCTAGACATTTTAAATTTCAAACAGTTTTCCCATCCAATTGACACTTGATAACAATGCAAGTTTTAAACAACGTGTCCAAAATCAGTGTACAAATAGCAAAGTTCAATAGGTAAGAAACTTGCTACATGGACACTATGGTGTACACTTTAGTTTACACTTTGCCAAGTGACAATAACCTGTTGCACAGTTTAAATTTCAAACAGTTTTCCCATCCAATTGAAACTTGACGCAATGCAATTGTCAAACAACGTGTCAAAAATCATGTACAAATAGCAAAGTTCAATCGGTAAGAACCTTGGTACATGTACACTATGTTGTACACACTTCAGTTTACACTTTGCCACATGACATTACCCTATTGGACAATTTAAATTTCAAATAGTTTTCTCATCCAATTTACACTTGACAACAATGCAAATGTGAAACAACGTGTCTAAAATTATTGTACAAATAGCAAAGTTCAATCAGTAAGTACCTTCTACATGTACACTGTGGTGTACTATTTCGTTTACACTTTGCCATGTAAATTACCCTGTTGGACAGTTTAAATTTTAAACAGTTTTCCCATCAACTTGACACTTGACAACAATGCAAGAGTCAAACAACATGTCAAAAATCAGTGTACAAATAGCAAAGTTCAATCTTTATAAACCTTGCTACGTGTACACCTTAGTTTACAGTTTACTTTGTGACATTACCCTGTTGGACAGTTTAAATTTCAAACAGTTTTCCCATTCAATTGATACTTGACAACAATGCAAGTGTTAAACAACCTGTCGAAAATTAGTGTACAAATAGCAAAGTTCAGTCGGTAAAGACCTTGCTACATGATCACTCTGGTGTATACTTTAGTTTACACTTTCCCACGTAACATTACCCTACTGGATAGTTTAAATTTCAAACAATTTTCCCATCCAATTGACACTTGATGCAATGCAATTGTCGAATAACGTGTCAAAAATCAGTGTACAAATAGCAAAGTTCAATCGGTAAGAACCTTGCTACATATACACTATCGTGTACACACTTTAGTTTACAATTTACCACGTGACGTTACCCTGTTGGACAGTTTAAATTTCAATTAGTTTTCCCATCCAATTGATACTTGACACAAATGCAAGTGTCAAACAACGTGTCCAAAATCAATGTACAAATAGTAAAGTTCAATCGGTAAGGACCTTACTACATGTACACTATGGCGTACGACTTAGTTTACACTTTGCCACATGACATTACCCTGTTCGACAGTTTAAATTTCAAACAGTTTTTCCATCCAATTGAAACTTGACAACAATCCAAGTGTCAAACAACGTATCCAAAATCTGTGGACATATAGCATAGTTCAATCGGTAAGGTCCTTGATACATGTATACTATGGTGTACACTTTAATTTACACATTGCCACGTGATATTACCCTATTGGACATTATAAATTTCAAACAGTTTTCCAACCCAATTGATACTTGACAACAATGTGAGTGTCAAACAACCTGTCGAAAATTAGTGTACAAATAGCAAAGTTCATGTAACGCTCTGACGCAATATGGACCGGAACGCTACTTACTTTACTTAGCTTAACCAGTGGTTTAGTAACTAGTGTATAAGTTTTAGCGGAAGCTTACATCTTCGGATAATAATTTAAATAACAATACTTCAAATACTTTAAACAAAAACAATGAATCATTTTTCAAAACAAACAAATGTAATTTATTTGAAGAAAACATAACTTGTTCTCACATTCTGCGTTATTCAAAATTTTAAAGAAATAACATTGGAAAACATTCCATAAAAATAAATCCAAATCACTTATTCACCGGATTTCCATGGGCTCGTTGCATCACTCTCCATCTTCTCCTCCATCCATGCCCAAGGTAGAATTCCTTCAATCTGCAGAGATGGGATTAAACCCGTGAGTTGAAAAACTCAATAGGTGTCATAGGTGCATTCATGATCAAGCTATACATTTCAAAAAATTAATTTTATAACTTTTCATACATGTCGTACCCGGAGGCACCATTTGACATGAAGGGGTATGCCGTACTCGAGAGCACCATTTGACATATGAACATTTCAACATAGAGAGGTATGCTATACCGGAGTACCATTTGACATACAACCATTAACATAGAGGGATTTACCGTACCGGAGTACCATTTGACATACAAACATTAACATGAATCGAAACTTAAAACTTAACACGATTAAACACATTGCACCTCTACCTACCTTGATTGATGCTTTTGAAACTTTGAGAACTTGGATTGAAAACTTCGATGAAACTTGGACTTTGAAAGAAATGCACTCCTTGAATGTTTGAAAACCGTTGAGAATTGATGCTTGAAAACACTTCTTAAATTTCTAGGAAAAATAGTTTTCCTCCCTTTCTTTTTCTCTCTTGGAAACTCTTTCTTTAGTATGTAAAAGCTCTTGCTTTTGGATGAGACAAAATGAGTAAAATGAGGTCTCTATTTATAGGTAATATCCCATAACCTAAAGCAAATGAAGGGTCAAATTTCATTTAAGAGAGAAAACATGGGTGCCATTTAAGTTTGAGGTTAAATGCTTCAATTTAGTGGGGTTTTTATTGCCAAAAACGTGGGTGACCCTTTGAGAAAATAATTGATAAAAATAAATATTTAAATTCTAGAGAAAAACGAGAATTTCCATTTCAGGCAGTTTCGGTCGGCCGGTTGTAGTCCGGTTGACACTGCACAGCTTTCAGTGTTTCTATCATAACTTCTTCTCCCAATATCCGATTGAGGTAATTCAAAGTGTTTTAGAAAGCTAACTCAAAGAACTACAACTTTTATTCAGACATCATTTTCCAAATCGAATGTTTCCTATGTTGAAAATGGGTAACAAATGAGACTAAAAATCTAAAGTATACTTTAATCATTCAATATTCATGTCTTAGTGCCACTAAGGTGTCTAGAATTATTTGGTGTTCTACAGTTCAATCGGTAAGGACCTTGCTACATGTACACCATGGTGTACACTTTAGTTTACACTTTCCCATGTGACATTATTATGTTGGACAGTTTAAATTTCAAACAATTTTCAAATCCAAATAACACTTCACAGCAACGCCAGTGTCAAATAACCTGTCAAAAATCAGTGTACAAATACCAAAGTTCAATCGGTAAGGACCTTGCTAAATGTACACTATGGTGTACACATTAGTTTACACTCTCCCACGTGACATTACACAGTTGGATAGTTTAAATTTCAAACAGTTTTCATATCTAATTGACACTTGACAACAATGTAAGTGTCAAACAACGAGTCCAAAATAAGTGTACAAATAGCAAAGCTCAATTGGTAAGAACCTCGCTACATGTACACTATGCGTACACTTTAGGTTACACTTTCCCACATGACATTATCCTGTTGGACAGTTTAAATTTCAAACAGTTTTCCCATCCAATAGACACTTGACGCAATGCAATTGTCTAACAACGAGTCAAAAATCAGTGTACAAATAGCAAAATTCAATTGGTAAGATCCTTGCTACATGTACACTATGGTATGCACACTTTAGTTTACACTTTCCCACGCAATATTACCCTGTTGGACAGTTTAAATTTCAAATAGTTTTCCCATCCAATTGACACTTTACAACAATTGAAGTGCCAAACAGCGTGTCCAAAATTAATGTACAGATAGCAAAGTTCAATCGGTAAGAACCTTTCGACATGTACACTTTAGTTTACACTTTGCTACGTGATACTAACCTATTGGACCGTGCAAATTTCAAACAGTTTTCCCATCCAATTGACCCTGGGCAACAATGCAAGTGTCAAACAGTGTATCCAAAATCAGTGTACACATAGCAAAGTTCAATCAGTAAGGACCTTGGTACATGTACACTATGGGGTACTCATTAGTTTACACTTTGCCACATGACAGTACCTTGTTGGACAGTTTAAATTTCAAATAGTTTTTCCATCCAATAGACACTTGACAACAATGCAAGTGTCAAACAATGTATCTAAAATCAGTGTACGTATAGCAAAGTTTAATCGGTAAGGACCTTGGTACGTGTACACTTTAGTTTACACTTTGCCACGTGACATTACCCTGTTGGACATTTTAAATTTCAAATAGTTTTTCCATCCAATTGACACTTGACAACAATGCAAGTGTTAAACAACGTGTCCAAAATCAGTGTACAAATAGTAAAGTTCAATCGGTAAGAAACCGGCTACATGGACACTATGGTGTACACTTTTGTTTACACTTTCCCACGCGACAATACCCTATTGGGCAGTTTAAATCTCAAACAATTTTCCCATGCAATTGACACTTGAGAACAATGCAAGTGTCAAACAACGTGTCCAAAATCAGTGTACAAATAGAAAAGTTCAATCGGTAAGAAATTTGCTACATGGACACTATGGTCTACACTTTAGTTTACACTTTCCCTCTTGACATTACCCTGTTGGATAGTTTAAATTTCAAATAGTTTTCCCATCCACTTGACACTTGACAACAATGTAAGTGTCAAACAACATGTCCAAAATCAATGTACAAATAGCAAAGTTCAATCGACAAGGACCACGCTACATGGACACTATGGTGTATACTTTAGTTTACACTTTCCCACGTGACATTACCCGGTTGAACAGTTTAAATTTCAAACAATTTTCCCATCCAATTGACACTTCACAATAGTGCAAGCATCAAACAACGTGTCAAATATCAGTGTACAAATAGCAAAGTTCAATCGTAATGAACCTTGCTATATGTATGCTTTAATTTACACTTTACCACGTGATATTACCCTGTTGGACAGTTTGAATTTCAAACAGTTTTCCCATTCAATTGACACTTGACAACAATGCAAGCATCAAACAACCTATCGAAAGTTAGTGTACAAATAGGAAAGTTCAATCGGTAAGGACCTTGCTACATGTACACTATGGTGTACACTTTAGTTTTCACTTTCCCACGTGACATTACCCTGTTGGACAGTTTAAATCTCAAACAATTTTTCCATCCAATTGACACTTGAAAACAATGCAAGTGTCAAACAACGTGTCCAAAATCAGTGTACAAATAGGAAAGTTCAATTGGTAAGAAACTTGCTACATGGACACTATGGTGTATACTTTAGTTTACACTTTCCCATGTGACATTACCCTGTTGGACAGTTTAAATTTCAAATAGTTTTCCCTTCCATTTGACACTTGATAACAATGCAAGTGTTAAACAACATGTCCGAAATCAATGTACAAATAGTAAAGTTCAATCGGTAAGAACCCTGCTACATGTACACTATTGCGTACGACTTAGTTTACACTTTTCCATGTGACATTGCCCTGTTGGACAATTTAGATTTCAAACAGTTTTTTCATCCAATTGACACTTGACAATGATGTAAGAGTCAAACAACGTGTTAAGAATCAGTGTACAAATAGCAAAGTTCAATCGTTATGAACCCTGCTACATGTACACTTTAGTTTACACTTTACCATGTGACATTACCCAGTTGGACAGTTTAAATTTCAAACAGTTTTCCCATTCAATTGACACTTGACAACAATGTAAGTGTCAACCAACCTGTCGAAAATCAGTGTACAAATAGCAAAGGTCAATCGGTAAGGACCTTGCTACTTGTACACAATGGTGTACAATTTAGTTTACACTTTCCCACGTGATATTATCCTGTTGGACAGTTTAAATTTCAAAAAAATTTCTTATCCGATTGACACTTCACAGCAATTCAAGAGTCAAACAACATGTCAAAAATCAGTATACAAATAGCAAAGTTCAATCGGTAAGGACCTTGCTACATGATCACTATGATGTACACTTTAGTTTACACTTTCCCACGTGACATTAATCTACTAGACAGTTTAAATTTCAAATAATTTTTCCATCCAATTCACACTGGACAAAATGCAATGGTCAAACAACGTGTCAAAAATTAGTGTACAAATAGCAAAGTTCAATCGGTAAGAACCTTTCTACATGTACACTATGGTGTACACACTTTAGTTTACACTTTGCCAGGTGACTTTACCCTGTTGGACAATTTAAATTTCAAATAGTTTTTCCATCCAATTGACACTTGACAACAATGCAAGTGTCAAACAACGTGTCCAAAATCAATGTACAAATAGCAAAGTTCAATCGGTAAGGACGTCGCTACATGTACACTATGGCATATGATTTAGTTTACAATTTGTCACGTGACATTACCCTGTTGGATAGTTTAAATTTCAAATAGTTTTCCCATCCAATTGACACTTGACAACAATACAAGTGTCAAACAACGTATCCAAAATCAGTGTACATGTAACAAGGTTCAATTGGTAAGGACCTTGATGCATGTACGCTATGGTGTACACTCTAGTTTACACTTTGCCACGTGACCTTACCCTGTTGGACATTTTAAATTTCAAGCAGTTTTCCCATCCAATTGACACTTGACAACAATGCAAGTGTCAAACAACGTGTTCAAAATCAGTGTACAAATAGCGAAGTTCAATCGGTAAGAAACCTGCTAAATGGATACTATGGTGTACATTTTAGTTTACACATTGTCACGTAACATTACTCCGTTGGACAGTTTAAATTTCAAACAGTTTTCCCACATAATTGACACTTGACAATAATGTAAAGGTTAAACAACGTGTCAAAAATCAGTGTATAAATTCCAAAGTTCAATCTTTATGAACCTTACTACATGTACACTTTAGTTTACACTTTAAGATGTGACATTACCCTATTGGACAATTTAAATTTCAAACGATTTTCCCATTCAATTAACACTTGACAACAATGCAAGTGTCAAAAAATCTGTTGAAAATCAGTGTACAAATAGTAAAGTTCAATCGGTAAGGACCTTGCTACATGTACACTATGGTGTAAACTTTAGTTTACACTTTCCCATGCAACATTACCCTGTTGGACAGTTTAAATTTCAAATAATTTTCAAATCCAAATGACACTTCACAACAATGCAAGTGTCAAACAACGGGTTGAAAATCAGTGTGTAAATAGCAAAGTTTAATCGGTAAGGATCTGGTGTATGTATACAATGGTGTACAATTTTGTTTACACTTTGCCGCGTGATATTACCTTATTGGACAGTTTAAATTTCAAATAGTTTTATCATCCAATTGACACTTGACAACAATACAAGCGTCAAACAACGTTTCAAAAATTAGTGTACAAAAAGCAAAGTTCAATAGGTAAGAAACTTTCTGCATGGACACGATGGTGTTCACTTTAGTTTACACTTTGCCACGTGACATTACCCTATTGGACAGTTCAAATTTCAAATAGCATTCCCATCCAATTGATACTTGACAACAATGCAAGATTTAAACAACGTGTCAAAAATCAGTATACAAATAGCAAAGTTCAATCATTATGAACCTTGCTACATGTACACTTTAGTTTACACTTTACCATGTGACATTAGACAGTTGGTCAGCTCAAATTTCAAACAGTTTTTCCATCCAATTGACACTTGACAACAATGCAAGTGTCAAATAACTTGTCCAAAATCAATGTACAAATAGTAAAGTTCAATCGGTAAGAACCTTGCTACATGTACACAATGGCGTACATTTTCATTTACACTTTTCCACGTGACATAACCCTGTTGGACAGTTTAGATTTCAAATAGTTTTCCCATCCAATTGGCACTTCACAACACTGCAAGTGTCAAACAACGTGTAGAAAATTAGTGTACAAATAGCAAAGTTCAATTGGCAAGGACCATGGCACATGTACACTATAGTGTACACTTTAGTTTACACTTTGCCTTGTGACATTACCCAGTTAGATAGTTTAAATTTCAAACAGTTTTCCCATCCAATTGACACTTAACAACAATGCAAGTGTCAAACAGTGTGTCAAAAATTAGTGTACAAATAGCAAAGTTCAATCAGTAAGAAACTTGTTACATGGACACTATGTTGTACACTTTAGTCTACACTTTGCCACGTGACATTACCTTGTTGGACAGTTTAAATTTCAAACAGTTTTCCCATCCAATTGACACTTGAATACAATGTAAGTATCAAACAGCGTGTCAAAAATCTGTGTACAAATAGCAAAGTTCAATCGGTAACAACTTTGCTACATGTGCACTATGGTGTACACACTTTAGTTTACACTTTGTCACGTGACGTTACACTATTGGACAGTTTAAGTTTCAAATCGTTTTCCCATCCAATTGACACTTGACAACAATGCAACTGTCAAACGACCTGTCAAAAATCAATGTGAAAATAGCAAACTTCGATTGGTAAGGACCTTGCTACATATAGACTATAGTGTACACTTTATTTTACAATTTCCCATGTGACATTACCCAGTTTGACAGTTTAAATTTCAAACAATTTCCCATCTAATTAACACTTGACAGCAATGCAAGTGTCAAACAACGTGTCGAAATACAGTGTGCAAATAGCAAAGTTCAATCAGTAAGGACCTTGATACGTGTACACTTTAGTTTATACTTTGCCACGTGACATTAAACTGTTGGACAGTTTGAATTTCAAATAGTTTTTGCATTTAATTGACACTTTACAAAAATGCAAGTGTCAAACAACCTGTAAAAAATCAGTGCACGAAGAGCAGAGTTCAATCGGGATGGACCTTGCCATATGCACACTGTGGTGTACACTTTCCCACGTGACATTACCCCGCTAGACAGTTTAAATTTCAAACATTTTTCCCATCCAATTAACACTTGACAATAATGCAAGTGTCAAACAATGTGTCGAAATACAGTGTGCAAATAGCAAAGTTCAATCGGCAAGGACCTTGGTACGTGTACAATTTGGTGTACACTTTAGTTTACACTTTGCCACGTGACATTAAACTGTTGGATAGTTTAAATTTCAAACCATTTTCTCATTCAATTGACACTTGACAACAATGCAAGTATCAAACAACGTGTCAAAAATTAATGTACAAATAGAAAAGTTCAATCGAAAAGAAACTTGCTACATGGACACTATAGTGTACACTTTAGTTTACACTTTGCCAAGTGACATTACCCTTTTGGACATTTTAAATTTCAAAAAGTTTTCCCATCCAATTGACACTTGACAGCATTGCAAGTGTCAAACAACTTGTCAAAAATCAGTGTACAAATAGCAAAGTTCAATTGGTAACAAACTTGGTACATGTACACTATGATGTACACACTTTAGTTACACTTTGCCACGTGACATTACCTTGTTGGACAGTTTAAATTTCAAATAGTTTTCCCATCCAATTGACACTTTATAACAATGCAAGTGTCAAATAACCTGCTGAAAATCAGTGTAGAAATAGCAAAGTTCAATCGGTAAGGACCTTGCAACATGTACACTATGGTATACACTCTAGATTACACTTTCCCACATGACATTACCCTATTGGACAGTTTAAATTTCAAACGGTATTCCCATCCAATTGAGACTTGACACATTGAATTGTCAAACAACATGTCAAAAATCAGTGTGCAAATAGCAAAGTATAATTGGTAAGAACCTTGCTACATGTACACCATGGTGTACACACTTTAGTTTACACTTTGCCACGTGACATTACCCTGTTGGACAGTTCAAATTTCAAACAGTTTTCCCATTCAATTGACACTTGACAACAATGCAAGCATCAAAGAACGTGTCCAAAATCAATGTACAAATAGCAAAGTTCAATCGGTAACGACCTTGCTACATGTACACTTTGGCGTACGATTTAGTTTACACTTAGCCATGTGACATTACTGTAATACTCCGAAATTTTATGCTCGTTTAAATTTCTTTTAGGATAGCGATTTAATTTTCAATATTATTTTTGGACATAAGAAAAAGGGGGCACCACCTTTGTAGTGGTTAATGCTAGAGGTAGCTAATGAATGCAAGCATGAAGTGCTAAATGTTGTGTATACATGAAGTGATTATTAGTAGTCGAAATTCAAGTCAAGTTTGAATTTGAATGAAGTGGATTATCTTGTTAGGACTATAATTGACCAAATGATTAAATTATTTTGTTGGGATTTCTTTTACAATCTACAATATTTGAATATGTAGGTTGGATACAAATTTAAATTTGGGATACACTTTGCTAATAATGAAAGGTAGGGGGATTAGGTTATATTATTTGGAAAATGAGAGACTTCCTTTGTAAATCTAGAATTTGTGGCCACTTATTACCCTATAATCAATGCACTTGTCATGTATCATCACCATACACTTATGTAATAGACCAAACATGCGTAGAAGCAAGATTGAAAAAAAACTAGAAAATGGAAGAAAAAAGGAAGTGAGGCAGTGGAGATTGGAAAAAGGAAGAAAAATATCAATCCATTATCCTTATCCTTATATATATTCATATCCATTGTCATAGAGAAAAATTTCCTTCACTTTGTAAAACCTTTGCACACACAAATAGAGAGAAAAACCGAAAATAAGAAAGGAAAGGAAAAGGAAGTAAGCCTAGCACTTTCAATTCATATCTCAATCGAAGTTTCTTCAAGTTTTACGGTAAGATACTTTCTATGCTTAAAGGGTATGCTTTTCATGGTAATATTTATGCTTAAGTTATGCATGAAGAGCCATAATATGTATATGGTGGACAAGTCCACAAAGTTAGATATCTATTTATGCCTTAGCACAAGTCCGAAGGGCACCGACAAGCCGGAAGGTGCAAGTATGTGTTTTATTGCATTCTTTTGTGTAGTATTATCATGATAAGAATTCAAGCACGGTATCTTACTGAGTATTTCTTATACTCATAGTATTTTATACTAAATTTTCAGATCCATGATCGTTTGGATTGATGGAAGTTAGTTGGCATAAGCGATGATGGATTAAGGACAAAGATGTTTTGCATCGAAAGTTTCCTTTTGTATGTTTTGTTCGATGACTGTTTTTCCATCTGTTTTTCTTATGGTATTATCTAAAAACATGTACATAACATGATGTAATATGGTATTAAGAGTAAATTTTGTAATCATATCTTCCATGTTGTGTTAAGAGAAAATTTTTAGGAAACTTCTCTTTGCAAGTGATAAAAGGCAGAAACGAGACAGTTTTGGGGTCAACTTCAAAATGATGTTTCTAACTCTATAAACATCCATTCGAGACTCTAAAAATATTTATATGCTCCTCTTTGAGTTTTCTAAATATGGCGTCAGGAATCACTCAATTTGAATATTTATGACCTGAGATATAAATTTTTAAACGTCAAGGGGTCAATCTGGATTTCCTGTGCAATACTTCACTGTTTTCCGTAAAACGTCCATACCATATGATCTTGGAAAATTTTCATACTTTAACCTAGAAAACTACTTGAAATTATCTTTCTAATGCCGCAAATTTCATGTAAAACGGAGTTGGGATGAATTTTATAAAAATTGTCAAAATTGCTGCCCCAACTAACCTTGATAGTGCCGAGGCCGTATATGTAAAGTAAAATTTCATGTTGACATCCCCTTTTACCGGCCATCAAATTTTATAAGAACTGTTTTTACAAATTGAAAATAAGTTTCTAACATGTAATACTTCTATTTAAGAATATTTACATGTACCAAAGACTGAAGTTATTATGTTTAGTACGTGACCCTCGAAGCTTAAGTTCGGGGTGTTACAGCTTTGTATCAGAGCAGTTATACTTTTCTGTAGACTTTTTAAAAGAAATTTACTGTCCTTCATCATCAAGCAAGTTAGCAACTGACTTCCAACCAACGATCATGGTAAAAAAAAAATTTTTATGCAACGAACTGCTATATCTATGGCTGGATATAGGAATACTTTGAATCAAGTCATGGTTGAGATTATGAAGTCATAAACACTTATATCTAAATATTTATTAGAGCCTTTTAGAGTAACATAATCAATTTTTGTCCTAGTTATGGCACGAACGGTAAGAACCCCCACAAGGACAGAAGCTTGTGGTTTCGCGAAGAAGCGGGACATTTTATTGGCATTTTACTATAATTATCGTATGCATCCGCTCCATAGCCTCGAACAACATCTTGATCTACTAGATTGTATTATCGAGATGTTATGGGAGATACACCATAGCTTAAGGGACAAGGTGAAGATACAGAGGTTATATGAAACTGTTCCAAAACCTTGGGCCTCAGTCATAAATGAGATTGTGCTATGGTCTGACGATGACCTTTCGTATGAGGACCTTACATATTTGCTTTGAGAAAGTTATGGAATTAGCCGTGATTTACAGCGAAACTTTAAGAAGACTATAACCTTATCCATGAATACCAGTTTACGAGCTACCAATTCTAGGCTAGATAAGGGACCGTTGGCTAAGTGCTTTTCGAGAGTTCTGGATGACAGTTTTCCCATACCATTACCAGATAGTTCAGAGCAAAGCACGTTAGAAGAAGACCAAGAAGAAGACCCAGATGAAGACCCCGATGAGGATCCAGAAGAAATAGAAGATTAGGCACCATCTTACCTAGCTATCTTTGCTTTTGGAATAGAATAGGATGTAATATGCACCTCTGCTTGTGAATGTATGTACCATACCTCAACATGGTTTTTGTTTGTGAAAAATAATAATATATATATATGAAGGAAAGTTGCCTTGGCCTTTGGATTTTTTTTTCTCAAATTAGTATTTCGTTCTGAAGTAATCCTAATTGGATGAGCATTTTTTTTCATTCAAAGGAAATGCCTCCAAAGCACAACCACGGCAATGCTAATGCTAGTTCTAATGGTGGCGAAGTTAATGTTGCAAACCTTGCACGAGAACTGCTTGCTGTAATGTGGGAGTTGGGACAGCAACAACAGGTACCACCTTTGACTGGGCAACGAACCCTAAATCAACAAATACCAGTTGAACATCAGGAGCCCAACCAACCAACTATTCGATCTCAAATAGTACCTAACTCGAGGGATCGAACTGCAATGATAGAGCAGTTTCGTAAAATGAACCCTCCATCGTTCGAGGGGAGTATGGATCCCTTAGCAGTTGAGGATTGGTTATGAGAACTAGAATGTATCTTTAAATTTATAAGATGCGAAGATGCTGAAAGGGTAACATTTTCAGTGTTTATGCTAAAGAAGGGGGCTAGCCATTGGTGGGACATGACTACCAGGTCATTAACACCTGCTGAAGAACAGGCTATAACTTGGGAGAGGTTTAAGGAACTTGTAGAAGAAAAATTCTTCCCGACAGCTGTGAGAGATCAAAAGGAGATGGAGTTCCTTAGACTCTAGCAGGGAACCATGACCCTCGTGGAATATGAACGCAAATTTGAGGAATTATCAAGGTTTGCTCCACATCTAGTGGGTACTGAGGAAAAGTGGGCTAGAAGATTTGAACTTGGACTACAACCTTATGTTCGTGACATAGTGTCAGTTCTTGAGCTGAGCACTTATCGAGAAGTCCTGAAGCGAGCCCAGACTATTTCTTATCAAAGAACTCAAAACGTTAGGAATTCTTATCAAGTTCAAAATTTCTCAAGTAAGAGGAAGTGGAACTTTGATAGACAGAATACCCGTAAAGGAAAAGGGAATAATGCACTAAAGAAAGGAAAGATGGATATAGCAGGAGTTAGTGGTGAAAAGCGTTGTCCTAAGTGCGATAGACCTCACAAAGGAGAATGTCTATTGGGAAAAAATGTTTGTTTCAAGTGTGGGAAATCAGGACATTTCGTTAAAGAATGCCCCCAGAATCAGGCACAGAGGGCTGGAGATGACAAAAAAGGAAAAGCAAGAGTTTTCTCCTTATCTAGACAAGAAGCAGAACGAGACCCTAATGTCCTCGCAGGTATCATCTCTGTTTCCAATATGCCTGCATTTGTACTTATAGATTCTGGAGCTACACATTCGTTCATTTCTTCTTCTTTCGTTGCAAAGTCTAAAGTGGAATTTGAATTTCTTCCGTATACCTTAGAAATATCTCTCCCATCTGGAAAGATACTTGTCGCTAACCAAATAGCTAGAGATCTTAGGATGGAAATTGATGGTAGAGGTATAGCGGTAGATCTAATTCCATTAACGATAAAAGACTTTGATGCTATCCTTGGTATGGACCGGTTGTCCCAAAACTATGCAACTATTCATTGTACCGAGAGAATCGTGGTTTTTCGAAGACCGGGTGAGGAAGAGTTCCGTTTTGTGGGAACTGAGGCAAATACATCGTCTCATATAGTGTCAACAACTCAGATTGAAAGGATGACGAGAAAGGAATTAGGTCAAAGATTTCTAGTATCGATGACCGACATTAAACAAGAAAATTTGTCAGTTGAGGATGTTCAAATAGTTCGACACTATAAAGATGTTTTTCCAGAAGACCTTTTAGGTGTACCACCAGATAGGCAAGTAGAGTTTACCATCGATTTGGTACCAGGAGCAACACCTATTTCAAAGGCTCCATATCGTATGGCACCATTGGAACTACAAGAGCTAAAGGTACAATTGAAGGAGCTTCTTGATAAGGGTTTCATTAGACCAAGTGTATCACCTTGGGGTGCACCTGTGTTATTTGTGAAAAAGAAGGATGGAACAATGAGGCTGTGCATTGACTATTGAGTATTGAATCGCCTCAGTATCAAAAACAAATACCCACTTCCAAGAATAGAAGATTTGTTTGACCAGCTTAAGGGGGTTGCAGTATTTTCAAAGATCGATCTAAGATCAGGATATCACCAATTAAAAATTAAGTCAGATGATATCCCTAAGATGGCTTTTAGGACGCGTTATGGTCATTATGAATTTCTGGTGATGCCTTTTGGATTAACTAATGCCCCGACAGTATTTATGGATCTAATGAACAAAGTATTCCATGAATACTTAGACCAATTTGTTATAGTTTTCATTGATGACATCTTAATCTATTCGAAGAATAACGAGGAACACGAGAAACATCTCATGATTGTCTTAGAAACTTTAAGAAAAGAGAAGCTTTATGCCAAATTCAAGAAATATGAATTTTGGTTGGATAAAATAGGTTTTCTAGGGCACGTAATCACAGCACGAGGAATTGAAGTAGACCTAACTAAAGTGGAAGCAGTAAATAATTGGGTAAGACCAACCAATGTTAGAGAAATACGTAGTTTCTTGGGATTGGCTGGTTACTATAGAAGATTTATTGAGGGATTTTCTAAAATAGCAGGACCATTAACCCAATTGACTCGAAAAGGGATAAAATTTCAATGGTCAGAGAATTGTGAACAAAGCTTCCAAGAGCTGAAACGAAGATTAGTCACAGCTCCAGTGTTAACAATACCTGACGGACCAGAAGGATTTGTTATATATAGTGATACTTTGAAACAGGGCATAGGATGTGTTCTGATGCAGAAAGGAAAGGTGATAGCCTACGCTTCCAGACAACTGAAATAATATGAACAAAACTATCCAACCCATGATCTAGATTGGCTGCAGTAGTTCATGCCCTCAAGATATGGCGTCATTACTTATATGGAAATAAGTGTGACATTTATACTGATCATAAGAGTTTGAAGTATTTTTTTCACCCAAAAGGAATTAAATATGAGGCAAAGGAGATGGCTAGAGCTAGTAAAGGATTATGATTGCACTATCCTTTACCATCCTGGTAAAGCTAATGTAGTAGCAGATGCTCTCAGCAGAAAGGCAGGTGGACAATTAGCAGTACTAATCACTATGCAGGACCATTTATTAAAGGATTTCGACAACTTACATCTAGAAGTAATTGTTCCACCAACCCAAACTATCACCAGAATAGCGGCTCTAACGATTCGACCAACACTTAGAGATCGAATAAGAGTAGCACAGGATGGTGACTCTTTCCTGCAAAAGATCAAATCCGAAGTTGGTACTAGCAAGCGAAAGGATCTCGAATTAGGTAGTGATAAAGCCTTACTTTTTAAGAGAAGGTTGTGTGTGCCTAAAGACGAGGGATTGAGGAAAGAAATTCTTGAAGAAGCACACTTAACTCATACACTGCCCATCCAGGAGGTACAAAAATGCGTTGTGATCTAAGGAGTATGTTTTGGTGGAGAAATATGAAACGGTGCATAGGTCTTTTTGTCAGGGGGTGCATGACTTGTCAACAAGTGAAGGCTGAACATCAAAGGCCATCTAGATTGTTGGAACCATTAACAATTCCACAATGGAAATGGGTGCATATAACTATGGATTTTGTTATGGGTTTTCCAAAATCAGCTAGGGGAAATGATGCTATGTGGGTTATAGTGGACCGGTTAACAAAGTCAGCTCATTTTCTACCTGTAAGAATGAATTTTAGTATGGATCAATACGCGCGATTATACATCAAAGAGGTCATCTGTTTGCATGGTATCCTAGCCTCAATTGTATTGGATAGAGATCCAAGATTTACCTCAAAATTTTGGAAAAGTTTGCAAGAAGCTATGGGAACCAAGTTAAACTTCAGCATAGCTTTTCCTCCACAAACGAATGGACAATCGGAGAGGACAATACAGACTTTGGAGGATATGCTGCGTGCATGCGTCCTTGATTTAGGGGGCAGTTGGGAAAATTATGTACCACTGGTAGAGTTTGCTTATAATAATAGTTATCAAGCTACGATAAAGATGGCACCTTACGAAGCTCTTTATGGTAGAAGATGTAGAGCTCCCCTTTATTGGGATGAAGTAGGTGAACGAAGAGTTTTAGGACCCGAAATAATTGAAGAAACTAGTCGAGCAGTTGATAAAATAAGAGCTAGAATAAAGGCAGCCCAGGACCGACAAAAGAGTTATGCCGATAAAAGGAGAAAAGATTTGACATTTAATGTTGGTGATAAAGTTTTCTTAAAAGTGGCACCGATGAAGGGAGTTCTTCGTTTTGGAAAGAAAGGAAAACTTCGATCAAGATTCATAGGTCCTTTTGAAATTTTACAGAAAGTTGGAAATGCAGCTTATCGAATCGCTTTACCACCAGATTTGTCAGCAATTCATGATGTGTTCCACGTCTCAATGCTTCGACAATATGTGTCAGATCAAAGTCATGTGGTTAGTTATCAACCATTGGATATCAAACAAAATATGACATATGAGGAAAAACCAGTAGCAATATTGGATCGCAGAATCCAACAATTAAGGACAAAAGAAATTTCGTTGGTGAGAGTTCAATGGAGGAACCATAATGTCGAAGAATCAACTTGGGAAAGAGAAGAGGAAATCAAGACCAAATATCCAGAACTTTTCAACTAAGTTCAAGGTAATTTCGAGGATGAAATTTTTTTTTAAGGGAGGAGGGATGTAATACTCCGAAATTTTATGCTCGTTTAAATTTCTTTTAGGATAGCAATTTAATTTTCAATATTATTTTTGGCCATAAGAAAAAGGGGGCACCACCTTTGTAGTGGTTAATGCTAGAGGTAGCTAATGAATGCAAGCATGAAGTGCTAAATGTTGTGTATACATGAAGTGATTATTAGTAGTCGAAATTCAAGTCAAGTTTGAATTTGAATGAAGTGGATTATCTTGTTAGGACTTCAATTGACCAAATGATTAAATTATTTTGTTGGGATTTATTTTACAATCTACAATATTTGAATATGTAGGTTGGATACAAATTTAAATTTGGGATACACTTTGCTTATAATGAGTGGAGATTGGAAAAAGGAAGAAAAATATCAATCCATTATCCTTATCCTTATATATATTCATATCCATTGTCATAGAGAAAAATTTCCTTCACTTTGCAAAACATTTGCACACACAAATAGAGAGGAAAACTGAAAATAAGAAAGGAAAGGAAAAGGAAGTAAGCCTAGCACTTTCAATTCATATCTCAATCGAAGTTTCTTCAAGTTTTACGGTAAGATACTTTCTATGCTTAAAGGGTATGATTTTCATGGTAATATTTATGCTTAAGTTATGCATGAAAAGCCATAATATGTATATGGTGGACAAGTCCACAAAGTTAGGTATCTATTTATGCCTTAGGACAAGTCCGAAGGGCACCGGCAAGTCGGAAGGTGCAAGTATGTGTTTGATTGCATTCTTTTGTGTTGTATTATCATGATAAAAATTCAAGCACGGTATCTTAATGAGTATTTCTTATACTCATAGTATTTTATACTAAATTTTCAGATCCATGATCGTTTGGATTGATGGAATCTAGTTGGCATAAGCGATGATGGATTAAGGACAAAGATGTTTTGCATCGAAAGTTTCCTTTTGTATGTTTTGTTCGATGACTGTGTTTCCATCTGTTTTTCTTATGGTATTATGTAAAAACATGTACATAACATGATGTAATATGGTATTAAGAGTAAATTTTGTAATCATATCTTCCATGTTGTGTTAAGAGAAAATTTTTAGGAAACTTCTCTTTGCAAGTGATAAAAGGCAGAAACGAGACAGTTTTGGGGTCAACTTCAAAATGATTTTTCTAACTCTATAAACATCCATTCCAGACTCTAAAAATATTTCTATGCTTCTCTTTGAGTTTTCTAAATATGGCCGTAGGAATCACTCAATTTGAATATTTATGGCCTGAGATATAAATTTTTAAACATCAAGGGGTCAATCTGGATTTCCTGTGCAATACTTCACTGTTTTCAGTAAAACGTCCATATCATATGATCTTGGAAAATTTTCATATTTTAACCTAGAAAACTACTTGAAATTATCTTTCTAATGCCATAAATTTCATGTAAAACGGAGTTGGGATGAATTTTATAAAAATTGTCAAAATTGCTGCCCCAACTAACCTTGATAGTGCCGAGGCCGTATATGTAAAGTAAAATTTCATGTTGACATGCCCTTTTACTGGCCATCAAATTTTATAAGAACTATTTTTACAAATTGAAAATAAGTTTCTAACATGTAATACTTCTATTTAAGAGTATTTACATGTACCAAAGATTGAAGTTATTATGTTTAGTACGTGACCCTCGAAGCTTAAGTTCGGGGTGTCACAATTACCTTGTTGGACAGTTTAAATTTCAAGCAGTTTCCAACCTCATAGACACTTGACAACAATGCAAGTATCAAACAACGTGTTGAAAATTAGTGTACGAATAGCAAAGTTCAATTGGTATGGACCTTGGTACATGTACACTATGGTGTAAACTTTAGTTTACACTTTGCCATGTGACATTACCCTGTTGGACAGTTTAAATTTCAAACAATTTCCCATCCAATTGACACTTGACAACAATGCAAGTGTCAAACAACATGTCCAAAATCAGTACACAAATAGCAAAGTTCAATCAGTAAAGACCTTGCTACATGTGCAACAATGGTGTGCACTTTAGTTTACACTTTGCCACGTGACATTACCCTGTTGGACAGTTTAAATTTCAAACAGTTTTCCCATCCAATTGGCACTTAACAACAATGCAAGAGCTAAACAATGTGTCAAAAATTAGTGTACAAATAGCAAAGTTCAATCGGTATGAACCTTACTACATGTACACTTTAGTTCACTTTCTAACACGTGACATTACCCTGTTTGACAGTTTAAATTTCAAATAGTTTTCCCAACCAATTGACACTTGAGAACAATGAAAGTTTCAAACAACGTGTCAAAAATCAGTGTACAAATAGCAAAGTTCAATCGGTAAGAACCTTCGTACATGTACACTATGGTGTACACTTTATTTTACACTTTGCCATGTGACACTACCCTATTGGACAATTTAAATTTCAAATAGTTTTTCCATCCAATTAACACTTGACAACAACGCAAGTGTCGAATAACGTGTCAAAAATCAGTGCACAAATAGCAAAGTTCAATCGATAAGAAACCTGCTGCATATACACTATGATGTACACTTTAGTTTACCCTGTCACACGTGACACTACCCTGTTGGACAGTTTAAATTTCAAATAGTTTTCCCATCTAATTGACACGTGACAACAATGCAAGTGTCGAAGAATGTTTCAAAAATCAGTGTACAAATAGCGAAGTTCAATCGATAAGAACCATGTTACATTTACACTATGGTGTACACACTTTAATTTACACTTTGCCACGTGACATTGCCCCATTGGACAGTTTAAATTTCAAACAGTTTTTCCATGCAATTGACACTTGACAACATTGTAAGTGTCAAACAACCTATCGAAAATCAGTGTACAAATAGTAAAGTTCAATTGGCAAGGACCTTGCTACATGTACAATATAGTGTACACTTTAGTTTACACTTTCCCACGTGACACTACCCTGTTGGACAGTTTAAATTTCAAACTATTTTTCCATTCAATTAACACTTGACAACAATGTAAGTGTTAAACAACGTGTCGAAATATAGTGTGCAAATAGTAAAGCTCAATCAATAAAGATCTTGTTACATGTACACTATGGTGTACACTTTAGTTTACACTTTGCCACGTGACATTAAACTGTTGGACAATTTAGATTTCAAATAGTTTTCCCATTAAATTGACACTTGACAACAATACAAGTATCAAACAACGTGCCAAAAATCAGTGTACAAATAGAAAAGTTCAATCGGAAACAAACATGCTACATGTACACTATGGTGTACACTTTAGTTTACACTTTGCCACGTGACATTACCCTTTTGGACATTTTAAATTTCAAACAGTTTTTCCATCCAATTGACACTTGACAGCAATGCAAGTGTCAAACAACGTGTCAAAAATCAGTGTACAAATAGTAAAGTTTAATCGGTATGAACCTTACTACATGTACACTTTAGTTCACTCTTTGACACATGACATTACCCTGTTTGACAGTTTAAATTTCAAATAGTTTTCCCAACCAATTGGCACTTGAGAACAATGAAAGTTTCAAACAATGTGTCAAAAATCAGTGTACAAATAGAAAAGTTCAATCGGTAAGAACCTTGCAACATGTAAACTATGATGTACACTTTAGTTTAAACTTTGCCACATGACACTACCCTGTTGGACAGTTTAAATTTCAAATAGTTTTTCCATCCAATTGAAACTTGACAACAACACAAGTGTCAAATAACGTGTCAAAAATCAGTGCACAAAAAGCAAATTTCAATCGGTAAGAACCCTGCTACATATACACTATGGTGTACACTTTAGTTTACACTTTTTCATGTGACATTACCCTGTTGGACAGTATAATTTTCAAATAGTTTTCCCATCCAACTGATACTTGACAACAATGCAAGTGTCAAAGAACGTTTCAAAAATCAGTGTACAAATAGCGAAGTTCGATCAGTAAGAACCTTGCTACATGTACACTATGGTGTACGCACTTTAGTTTACACTTTACCACGTTGACATTACCTTGTTGGAAAGTTTAAATTTCAAAAAGTTTTCCCATCCAATTGACACTTGACAACCATACAAGTGTCAATCAACCTGTTGAAAATCAGCGTACAAATAGCAAAGTTCAATCGGTAAGAACCTTACTACATGCAACTATGGTGTACACTCTAGTTTACACTTTCCCATGTGAAATTATCCTGTTGGACAGTTTAAATTTCAAATAGCTTTCCCATCCAATTGACACTTGAAACAATGCAAGAATCAAACAACATGTCAAAAATTAGTATACAAGTAGCAAAGTTCAATCGGTAAGGGCCTTGGTACATGTACACTACGGTGTACACTTTAGTTTACACTTTGCCACATGACATTACCCTGTTGGACAATTTAAATTTCATACAATTTTCCCATCCAATTGACAATTGACAACAATGCAAGTGTCAAACAACATATCGAAAATCAGTGTATAAATAGCAAAGTTTAATCGGTAAGGACCTTAGTACATGTACACTATGGTGTATACTTTAGTTTACACTTTACCACGTGACATTACTCTGTTAGACAATTTTAAATTTCAAACAGTTTTTTCATCCAATTGGCACTTGATAACAATGCAATCGTCAAACCACGTCTCTAAAATCAGTGTACAAATAGCAAAGTTCAATCATTAAGAACCTTGCTACAAGTACACTATGGCGTACACTTTAGTTTACACTTTGCCACGAAACATTACCCTGTTGTACAGTTTAAATTTCAAACAGTTTTTCCATCCAATTGACACTTGACAACATTGCAAGTGTCAAACAACATGCCCAAAATTAGTGTACAAATAGCAAAGTTCAATCAGTAAGAAACTTGCTACATGGACACTATGGTCTACACTTTAGTTTACACTTTGCCACGTGACATTACCCTGTTGAACAGTTTAAATTTCAAACAGTTTATCCATCCAATTGACACTTGACAGCAATGCAAGTGTCAAACAATGTGTCGAAAATCTGTGTACAAAAAGCAAAGTTCAATCGGTAAGAACCTTGCTACATGTGCACTATGGTGTACACACTTTAGTTTACACATTACCACGTGATGTTACCCTGTTGGACAGTTTAAATTTCAAACAGTTTTGCCATCCAATTGACACATGACAACAATGCAAGTGTCAAACAACGTGTCGAAATCATTGTACAAATTACAAAGTTCAATCGTTATGAACCTTACTACATGTACACATTTGTTTATGTAACGCCCCGACCCCTTGTGGACCGGAACGCTGCTTACTTTACTTAACTAACCAGTAGTTTAGTCATAGGAGAATATGTTTTAGCGAAAGCTTAATTTTTACAATGATAATTTTAACAACAACCTTTCGAATACTTTAAATAAAACACTGAATAAAAACATACGAAATGTAAATTATTTGAAGAAAACGCAACTTGTTCTCGCGTTCAGCGTTATTCAAATACTTTAAAGAAATAACATTGAAAACGTTCACAAAAATAAATCTAAATAACTTTTTCACCGGGTTTTCCATGGGCTCGTTGCACCACTCTCCATCTTTTCCATCATCCAGGCCCAAGATAGAATCATATCAATCTGTAGAGAAGTAGTTAAACCCGTGAGTAAAAAAATCAATAGATATCATTGGTGTATTCGTGATCAAGTTATACATTTCAAAGCTATAACTTTAGAAACTTTTTCATATTAGGATTTCCGGTAGAATCCCAAACACGTAGAATCATGACTTAACACGACGCCTCGACCGGAAGTACATGCCATACCCGGAGGTACCATTAGACATGGAGGTGTACGCCGTACCGGAGGTACCATTAGACATACAAACATTAACATAAATCTTCATTTGCTAGAAACTTATAACTTAACATGAATTAACACTTTACACCTTTACCTACCTTGATTGATGCTTTGAACCTTGTTGAAAAATGCACTCCTTTGATGTTTAAAAAAAACACTCCGTTGAGAATTGATTCTTGGAAAACACTTCTTGATAGCACCGAAACTTCTAGGAAAAATTAATTTTCCTCCCTCTCCTTTCTCTTTTTTCTAGACTTGAAAACTCTCTCTTTTATGCTTAGAAGCTTTTGTCTTGGTGTGAAAAATGTATATGCATTGGGGCCTATTTATAGGTGAAAATCTCACAACTTAAGGGCAAGTGAAGGGCCTAATACTCATTAATACGGGTGCCATTTATGTGGGAGTTATAGGTTTAAGAAGGTGCTAGAAAATCGTGTAGGAATTTGACTTTTCATATTCCGCGTACTTCGGTTGATACTGTATAGCCTTTAGTATTTCTATCATAACTTCTTCTCCCGATATCCGATTGAGGTAATTCAAAGTGCGTTGGAAAGCTAACTCAAAGAACTACTTTTCTTTAGATATCATTTTCCAAATTGAATGTTTTCTATGTCATAAATGGGTCTCAAATGAGACTAAAAATCTGAAGTATACTTTAGCCATCCAATATTTATGTCTTAGTGCCACTAAGGTATTTAAAATTATTTGGGGTTCTACATCCCCTACACCTTAATTAACATTTCATCCTCGAAATTTACCTTCTGATTGGGCGAATAGTGTTAGATACTTATTTTTGGCTTCCTCTTTCCCTTCCCAAGTGGCCTCTTCTATTTCAATGATTATTCCATTGTATTTTGACCAATTGAATTTCTTTGTTCCTTAGTTTATGCACCTTTCGATCCAATATCCTAATTGGTACCTCTTCATAGGATAAGTCCTTTTGTACTTTCACGGTCTGATAGTTCACTACATGATTAGGATCATGCACGTATTTCTTGATCATTGATACATGGAACACGTTGTGCACTACCGATAACCCAAGTGGGAGAGCTAACCGATAGGCTACATTTTCGACCCTATCAAGTATCTCGAATGGTCCAATATAGCATGGTCGTAGCTTTCCTTTCTTGCTAAACCTATGTACACCTTTCACCAGTGCCACTTTCAGAAACACTTTTTCTCCAACTTTGAATTCTAAATCCTTCCTCCTTGTATCTGCATAGCTTTTCTGTCGATCCTGTACTGCCTTTATCCTTGCACAGATCTTATCGATTGCCTCAACTGTCCTTTTAATTATTTCTGGTCCCAAAACTCTCTTCTCCCCGACTTCATCCCAATGAACAGGGGACATACATCTTCTACCATAGAGAGCTTCGTACGGTGCCATCCCAATAGTTACTTGGAAGCTGTTATTATATGTGAATTCAACTAGGGGTATGTATGACTCCCAACTACACCCTAGATCCAAAACACATGCTATCATCATGTCTTCCAAAGTTTGGATGGTCCTTTCAGACTGAGGGTGATATGCAGTACTAAAGTTCAGCTTCATTCCCATAGCTCCTTGTAGACTTTTCCAAAAATTTGGACGTGAACCTTGGGCCTCTACCAGACACAATGGACACAAGTACGCCGTGTAATCTCACAACCTCCTTAATGTACAACCGTGCCAATTGGTCTAAACTGAATGTCATTTTCACTGGAAGAAAGTGAGCTGACTTTGTTAATCGATCCACTATTACCCATACAGTGCTGTTTCCTCTTGCTGACTTCGAAAATCCAACCACAAAGGCCATTGTGATATTTTCCCATTTCCATTCGAGTATGTCCAGTGGATTTAACAATCCAGTCGGTCTTTGGTGTTCCGCCTTAACCTGTTGACATACCATGCACTTTTCCACGTACAACCTTATACTTTGAAGCGTATTGCCAATCACTCCTAGACCTATGGAGGTAAACTTAGAACCTCAACCAGAGATAGTAATTGAACTTGATGAAGAAGAAGAGCTTGAAGAAGAGAATGATACTGAGCCCGAGCCCGAGCCACAGGTTGAGATGGACATAGAATCTGGACCTGAGGTGGAAGACTCCTCTGGAGATGAGGCTCCACCAAAGAAGATCCGTACAACTTATAGGGATTAGATTTAAATCCTTGTAACAACTTCCTTTATGTCAAGAAATAAAACTTTATCTTCTTTGTTAGAATTCGAACCATGCGTTTTGTCTAAAGGAAAATGGTCCGTACAAACCAAACCAACTTGATAAGAGATCTCCTCCAAGCGGTCCAAGACCTTGGTAGGCAAAACCCGAACCAGGCGCAACCCCTAACACTAGCTCCTAATGCTCCTCAAACCCATGCTTCAGTGGTCGAGCAATTTAGAAAACACAAGCCCCCTACCTTCAATGGAGCAGCTGATCCACTTGCAGCCGAGGAGTGGCTTCGCAAATCAAAGAGAATATTTTGATTAATAGGGTGTACGGACGCCCAAAGGTCCAGTGTGCTAAGTTTATGTTCTCCGGTGATGCAAGCCACTGGTGGGACTCGATGTCAAGGACGAGGACCCCAGAGCAACAAGCGGAATTGACTTGGGAGCGATTTAAAGAGGAAGTAATGGACAAGTACTTCCCACAGTCTTTGAGGGATCACAAAGAAAGTGAATTTCTCCAACTCAAGCGAAGGACTATGTCCTTGACTGAGTATGAAAGGAAGTTTGACCAACTTTCAAGGTATGCTCCACATCTGGTGGATACGAAGGACAAGAAAGTTAGGAGGTTTGAACAAGGGTTGAACCCAGATATAAGCATGATACTTATGTCCCATCATTTCACCTCATACCGTGAAATGCTGGAAAGAGCTCATGCTATCTGGTACCAAAAGACTAGCGCAGAGCAATATAGTCAACTATTCAATCAATCGGACAATGGCAATATGGGTAAAAGGAAATGGAATGGCCAGGACAAGGGAAAGGGCAAGTGGCAGAACAGGAAAGCTAATGGCGGAGCCAATACCAATAAGAGCATTGTGCCAGTTATAGAGCCATGTCCTAAGTGTGGAAAAACGCATCGTGGTGTGTGTTTGCAAGGGAAGAATGTCTGTTTCAGATGTGGCAAGCCAGGGCATATTTTTAAGGATTGCCCCACATTTATCCCAAAGAAGGATGATAACAATGACCAAAACCAGAAAGGGAGAGCACGAGTTTTTGCAATGACTCGGAAAGATGTAGAGGAAAACTCAAACGTCATAGCAGGTACTTTATTGATAGCCAATACGCCTGCTTATGTATTATTTGATTCAGGAGCCACACACTCCTTTGTATCGACAACTTTTATGGCTAAATCTAGTATTACCTGTGATAAGTTGGAAGGTACATTAGAGTTTAGTATTCCTTCAGGCAACCCTTTGAGTACTGATAGAATAGCCAAATCGGTAAGTATTGAAGTTGAGGGAAGACCAATGGAAGTGAGCCTATACATGATAGAAATGAAGGATTTTGATGTAATACTAGGCATGGATTGATTGGGTTGTAATTACGCCACCATTCAATGTAAGGAAAGGGAGGTATCACTTCAGAAACTAGGAGAAGAACCATTTTCGTTCCTTCGAATGAAGACAAAACCCCTTATTCGACTAGTATCGGCTTTACAAACTGAGAAGATGTTGAGAAAAGAAACATGTCAAGGATATTTAGTAAACATCTCAGGAGGAAAATAGGAGACGATAAAGGTTGAAGACGTACCAATAGTACGAAAATTCGTAGATGTGTTTCCAGAACATCTATCTAGTATTCCACCAGATAGGCAAGTGGAATTCACCATAGACCTAATTCTCGGAGCGACACCAGTGTCAAAAGCCCCATACTGAATGGCCCCGAAGGAACTACAAGAGTTAAAGAAGCAGTTGCAAGAACTCCTAGATATGGGCTTTATGCGGCCAAGTGTATCTCCATGGGGTGCGCCGGTGTTGTTCGTGAAGAAAAAGGATGGAAGCATGAGGATGTGCATCGATTATAGGGAGTTAAATCGATTAACTATCAAGAATAAGTACCCACTCCAGAGAATTGAGGATCTGTTAGATCAACTGAAAGGAGCTAAGGTATTTTCCAAGATCGACTTACGATCGGGATACCATCAATTGAAAGTAAAGTCAAAGGATATACCCAAGACAGCTTTCAGAAATCGTTATGGACACTACGAGTTTACAGTGATGCTGTTTGGGCTAACCAATGCACCTGCAGTGTTCATGGACCTCATGAATCATGTATTTCATCAGTACTTGGATAAATTTATCATAGTTTTCATTGATGACATTCTGATATATTCCAAGAATAAGGAGCAACATGAAGAGCACTTAAGAATAGCATTAGAGGTATTACGCAAGGAGAAGCTCTATGCCAAATTCAAGAAGTGTGAGCTCTGGCTTGAACGAGTTGGATTTCTTGGACATATAGTCACTGCCCAAGGGATTGAGGTAGATCCAGCAAAAGTAGAAGCAGTAACCAACTAGAAAGCACCAACAAATGCTGGCGAAGTATGGAGTTTTCTAGGATTGGCTGGATATTATAGGAGATTCATAGAAGGATTCTCCAAAATAGCTGGACCAATGACGTAGCTTACAAAGAAGGGAGTAAAATTCCAATGGACGGAAAAATGCAAACAAAGTTTCCAAGAACTTAAGCAAAAGTTGATATCAGAACCTGTATTAACAATACCTAAAGGTACAAAAGGGTTTGTTATATACAGCAACGCATCCAAGCGAGGATTGGATGTGTACTAATGCAGAATGGAAAAGTGATAGCCTATGCTTCAAGACAATTGAAGAAACATGAGCAGAACTACCCGACGCATGATTTAGAACTTGCAGCGGTAGTACACGCTTTGAAGATATGGCGACACTACTTGTATGGACGGAAGCGTGATATCTACACAGATCACAAAAGTCTCAAGTATTTCTTCACACAGAAGGAATTGAATATGCGACAAAGATGATGGTTGGAATTGGTGAACGATTACGACTGCACTATTCACTACCATCCGGGTAAGGCTAATGTTGTGGCCGACGCTCTAAGTAGAAAATCAATGGGACAATTGATGTCACTACCCACCTCTCAAGTGGAGTTAGTTAAGGACTTGGAAAAATTACAGATCGAAGTGGTTACCACACCAGGACAAGTCACTGCTCGTCTAGCAGCTTTAATAATTCAAAACAATTTAAATTTCAAATTGATACTTGACAAGTCACTGCTCGTCTGGACAATTTAAATTTCAAACAATTTTCCCATGCAATTGATACTTGACAACAATGCAAGTGTTAAACAACGTGTCAAAAATCAATGTACAAATAGCAAAGTTCAATCGATAAGAAACTTGCTACATGTACATTATGGTGTACATTTTAGATTACACTTTGCCACGTGACATTACCCTATTAGCCAGTTTAAATTTCAAAAAGTTTTCCCATCCAATTGATACTTAACAACAATCCAAGTATCAAACAACGTGTCAAAAATCAGTGTACAAATAACAAAGTTCTATCAGTAAGGACCTTGCGACATGTCCATTATGTTGTACACTATAGTATACACTTTGCCACGTGACATTATCCAGTTGGACAATTTAAATTTCAAATAGTTTTCCTATCCAATTGACACTTGATAACAATGCAAGTGTCAAACAACGTGTCAAAAATTAGTGTACAAATAGCAAAGTTCAATCGGTAAGAACCATGCGACATGTACACTTTAGTTTACACTTTGCCACGTGATATTATCCTGTTGGACAGTTTGAATTTCAAACAGTTTTCCCATCAATTGACACTTGACAACAACGCAAGTGTCAAACAACATGTCCAAAATCAATGTACAAATAGCAATGTTCAATCGGTAAGGACCATGCTACATGTACAATATGGCATACACTTTAGTTTATACTTCACCACGTGACATTACCCGATTGGACATTTTATATTTCAAACACTTTTCCCATTCAATTGATACTTGGCAACAATATAAGTGTCAAACAATGTGTCAAAAATCTGTGTACAAATAGGTAAGTTTAATTGGTAAGAACCTTGCTACATGTACACTATGGCAGACACTTTAGTTTAAACATTGCCATGTGACATTACCCAGTTGGGCAGTTTAAATTTGAAATAGTTTTCCCATCCAATTGACACTTGCCAACAATGCAAGTGTCAACCAACGTGTAAAAAATCAGTGTAAAAATAGCAAAGTTCAATAGATAAGGGCCTTGCGACATGTACACTTTATTTTACACTTTGCCACGTGACATTACCCAGTTGGACAGTTTAAATTTCAAATAGTTTTCCCATCCAATTGATACTTAACAACAATGCAAGTGTCTGACAACGTGTCCAAAATCAGTATACAAATAGCAATGTTCAACCGGTTAGAACCTTGCTACATGTACACTATGGTAGACACTTTATTTTACACTTTGCCACGTGACATTACCCTGTTGGACAGTTTAAATTTCAAACAGTTTTCCCATCCCGTTGACACTTAACAACAATACAAGTGTCAAACAACGTGTCCAAAATCATTATACAAATAGCAAAGTTCAACCGTTTAGAACCTTGCTACATGTACACTATGGTAAACACTTTAGTTTACACTTTACCACGTTAGGTTATCTTGTTCGACGGTTTAAAATTCAAATAGTTTTCCCATCGAATTGACACTTGAAACAAATGCAAACGTCAACCAACGTGTCAAAAATCAGTGTACAAATAGCAAAGTTCAATCGGAAAGAACCTTGGTACATGTACACTATGTTAAACATTTTGGTTTACACATTGCTTCGTGACATTACCTTATTGGACAGTTTAAATTTCAAACAGTTTTTCCATGCAATTGAAACTTTACAATAGTGCAAATGTCAAACAACGTGTCGAAAATCAGTATACAAATAGCAAAGTTCAATCGGTAAGGACCTTGCTACTTGTACACTATGGTGTACACTTTAGTTTACACTTTGCCACATGACATTACCCTACTGGACAATTTAAATTTCAAACAGTTTTTCCATCCAATTGACACTTGACTCCAATGCAAGTGTCAAACAATGGGTCAAAAATTAGTGTGCAAGTAGCAAAGTTCAATTGGTATGAACCTTGCTACAAGTACACTTTAGTTTACACTTTACCACGTAACATTACCCTATTGGAAAATTTAAGTTTCAAACAGTTTTCCCATCCAATTGACACTTGACAACAATGCAAGTTTCAAACAACGTGTTAAGAATCAATGTACAAATAGCAAAGTTCAATTGGTAAGAATCTTGCTACATGCACACTAGGTGTACACTTTAGTTTACACTTTGCCACGTGACATTGCCCTATTGGGTAGTTTAAATTTCAAATAGTTTTCCCATCCAATTGACACATGGAAACAATGCAAGTGTCACACAATGTGTTAAAAATCAATGTACAAATAGCAAAGTTCAATCGGTAAGAACCTTGCAACATGTACACTATGGTGTGCACTTGAGTTTACACTTAGCCACATGACATTACCCTGCTGGACAATTTAAATTTCAAACAATTATCCCATCTAATTGACACTTGTCAAAAGTGTAAGTGTTAAACAACGTGTGAAAAATCAGTGTACAAATCGCAAAGTTCAATCGGTAAGAAACGTACTATATGTACACTATAGTGTGCACTTTAGTTTACACTTTGTCACGTCACATTACCCTATTGGATGGTTTAAATTTCAAATAGTTTTCCTATCCAATTGACACTTGACAACAATGCAAATGTCAAACAATGTGTCAAAAATCAGTGTACAAATAGCAAAGTTCAATCGGTAAAAACCTTGCTACATGTCCACTATGGTGTGCACACTTTAGTTTACACTTTGTCATGTGATATTACCCTCTTGGACAATTTAAATTTCAAATAATTTTCTGATCCAATTGACACTTGACAACAATGTAAGTCTCAAACAACATTTCAAAAATCCGTGTGCAAATAGCAATGTTCAATCGGTAAGAAACCTGCTACATGGACACTATGGTGTACACTTTAGTTTAAACTTTGCCACGTGACATTACCTTGTTGGACAGTTTAAATTTCAAACACTTTTCCCATGCAATTGAAACTTTACAACAATGCAAGTGTCGAACAACGTGCTAAAAATCAGTGTACAAATAGCAAAGTTCAACCAATAAGAACCTTGCTACATGCACACTACGCTGTACACTTTAGTTTTCACTTTGCTAAGTGACACTACCCCGTTGGACATTTTAAATTTCAAACAGTTTTCCCATCCAATTGACACTTGACAACAATGCAAGTGTCAAACAACATGTCAAAAATTAGTGTACAAATCGCAACGTTCAATCAATAAGAACCTTGCTACATGTACACTTTAGTTTACACTCTACCACGTGACATTACCCTCCTGGACAACTTAAATTTCAAACAGTTTTCTCATCCAATTGACATTTGACAATAATGCAAGTGTCAAACAATGTGTCCAAAATCAATGTACAAATAGTAAAGTTCAATCGGTAAGAACCTTGCTACATGTACACTATGGCGTACACTTTAGTTTACACATTGTCACGTGACATTACCCTATTAATTAGTGTACAAATAGCAAAGTTTAATCGGTAAGGACCTGCTACATGTACACTATGGTGTACACTTTAATTTAGACTTTACCACGTGACATTATCATATTAAACAGTTTAAATTTCAAACAGCTTTTCCATCCAATTGACACCTGACAACAATGCAAGTGTCAAACAACATGTCCAAAATTAGTGTATACATAGCAAAGTTCAATCGGTAAGAACCTTGCTATATGTACACTATGGTTTATACTTTAGTTTACATTTTGTCACGTGACATTACCCTATTGGACAATTTAAATTTCAAACATTTTTCCCATCCATTTGACACTTGACAACAATACAAGTGTCAAACAACGTGTCCAAAATTAGTGCACAAATAGCAAAGTTCAATCGGTAAAAACTTTGCTACATATACAATATGGTGTACACTTTAGTTTTCACTTTTCCAAGGGACACTATCTTGTTGGATCGTTTAAATTTCAAACAGTTTTGTCATCCAGTTGACACTTGACAACAACGCAAGTGTCAAACAACATGTCAAAAATCAGTGTACAAATCTTAAAGTTCAATCAGTAAGAACCTTGCTACATGTACACTTTAGTTTACACTTTGTCACGTGATATTACCCTGTTGGACAGTTTAAATTTTGAACAGTTTTTCCATCCAATTGACACTTGACAACAGTGCAAGTGTCAAATAACATGTCCAAAATTAATGTACAAATAGGAAAGTTCAATCGGTAAGAACCTTGCTACATGTACACTGTGGCGTACACTTTAGTTTACACTTTGCCACATGACATTATCCTGTAGGACAGTTTATATTTCAAACAGTTTTCCCATCCAATTTAGACTCGACAACAATGTAACTGTCAAACAACTTGTCAAAAATTAGTGTACAAATAGCAAAGTCCAATCAGTAAGGACCTTGCTACATGTACACTATGGTGTACACTTTAGTTTTCACTTTGCCATGCGACATTACCCTGTTGGACAATTCAAATTTCAACAAATTTTCCCATCCAATTGACACTTGAAAACAATGCAAGTGTCAAACAACGTGTTAAAAAGTAGTGTACAAATAGCAATGTTCAATCGGTAAGAACCCTACGACATGTACACTATGGTGTACTCTTTAGTTTACACTTTGTCACGTGACATTACCTTGCTAGACAATTTGAATTCCGAACAATTTTCCCATCCAATTGACAGATGACAATAGTGCAAGTATCAAACAACGTGTCAAAAATTAGTGTACAAATAGCAAAGTTCAATCGGTAAGTAAATTGCTATGTTTACACTATGGAGTACACTTTAGCTTGCACTTTGTCACGTGACATTGCCTTGTTAGACAGTATAAATTTCAAACAATTTTTCCATCTGGTTGATGCTTGATAACAATGCAAGTGTCAAACAATGTGTCAAAAATCAATGTACAAATAGAAAAGTTCAATCGGTAAGAACCTTGCGACATGTACACTATGGCGTACACTTTAGTTTACACTTTGCCACGTGACATTACCCTGCTGGACAATTTAAATTTCAAACAATTATCCCATCCAATTGATACTCGAAAATAATGCAAGTGTTAAACAATGTGTCAAAAATCAATGTACAAATAGCAAAGTTCAATCGGAAAGAAACTTGCTACATGCACACTAAGGTGTACACTTTAGTTTACACTTTGTCCCGTGACATTACCTTGTTGGACAGTTTAAATTTCAAACAGTTTTCACATCCAATTGATACTTGACAAAAATGCAAGTGCCAAATAACGTGTCCAAAATCAGTGTACAAATAGCAAAGTTCGATCGTTAGGAACTTTGCTACATGTATAATATAATATACACTTTAATTTACACTTTGCCACATGACTCTACCTTGTTGGACAGTTTAAATTTCAAACAATTTTCCTATCAAATTGACACTTGACAAAAATGCAAGTGTCAAACAACGAGTCAAAAATCAGTGTACGAATAGCAAAGTCCAATCGGTAAGAACCTTGCTACATGTACACTTTAGTTTACACTTTAACATGTGACTTTATCCTGTTGGATAGTTTAAATTTCAAACAGTTTTTCCTTCCAATTGACAATTGTATTGTTCCAATCCAATTGACACTTGACAACAATGCAAGTGTCAAGCAACGTGTCCTAAATCAATGCACAAATAGCGAAGTTCAATCGTTAAGAACCTTACTACATGTACACTATGGCGTACACTTTAGTTTACACTTTACCATGTGACATTACCCTGTTGGACAGGTTAAATTTCAAATAGTTTTCCCATCCAATTGACACTTGATAACAATGCAAGTGTCAAACTACGTGTCGAAAAAATGTGTAGAAATAGTAAAGTTCAATCGGTAAGGACATTGTTACATGCACACAATGGTGAACACTTTAGTTTACACTTTGCCACGTGACATTATCCTTTTGGACAGTTTAAATTTCAAAGAGTTTTCCCATCCAATTGATACTTGATAACAATGCAAGTGTCAAACAACATGTCAAAAATCAGTGTACAAATAGCAAACTTCAATCGGTAAGAAACTTGCAGCATGGACACTATGGTGTACACTTTGGTTTACACTTTGCCACGTGATATTACCTTGTCGGATAGTTAAAATTACAAATAGTTTTTCCATCTAATTGACACTTGATAATAATGCAAGTGTCAAACAACGTGTCAAAAATCAGTGTACAAATAGCAAATTTCAATCGGTAAGGACCTTGCTACATGTACACTATGGTGTACACTTTAGTTTACACTTTGCCACGTGACATTACCCTGTTGGACAGTTTAAATTTCAAACAATTTTCCCATCCAATTGACACATGACAATGACGCAAGTGTCAAACAACGTGTCGAAAATCAGTGTACAAATAGCAAAATTCAATCAGTAAGGACCTTGCTCCATGTACACTATAGAGTACACTTTAGTTTACACTTTGCCACATGACATCACCCTGTAAGACAATTTAAATTTCAAACAGTTTTCCCATCCTATTGACACTTGACAACAATGCAAGTGTCAAACAACATGTCAAAAATCAGTGTAAAAATAGCAATGTTCAATCAGTAAAAAACTTGCTACATGTACACTATGGTATACACTTCAGTTTGCACTTGGTCACGTGATATTGCCTTGTTGGACAGTATAAGTTTCAAACAATTTTTTCATCCAGTTGACACTTGACAACAATGTAAGTATCAAACAATGTGTCAAAAATCAATATACAAATAGCAAAGTTCAATCGATAAGACCCTTGCGACATGTAAACTATGGCGTACACTTTAGTTTACACTTTTCCACATGACATTACCTTGCTGGACAATTTAAATTTCAAACAATAATCCCATCTAATTGACACTTGACAACAATGCAAGTATTAAACAATGTATCAAGAATCATTGTACAAATAGCAAAGTTTAATTGGTAAGAAACTTGCTACATGTACACTATGGTGTACACTTTAATTTACACTTTATAACATGACATTACCATATTGGACAGTTTAAATTTCAAATAGTTTTTTCGTCCAATTGACACTTGACAAAAATGTAAGTGCCAAATAACGTGTCCAAAATCAGTGTACAAATAGCAAAGTTCAATCGGTAAGAAACTTGCTAAATGTACAGTATGATGTACACTTTAGTTTATACTTTGCCTTGTGGCACTACCCTGTTAGACAGTTTAAATTTCAAACAGTTTTCCCATCCAATTGATACTTGACAACAATGTAAGTGTCGAACAACGTGTCGAAAATAATGTACAAATAGCAAAGTTCAATAGGTATGAACCCTGCTACATGTGAACTTTAGTTTACACTTTACCACTTGACATTACCCTATTGGTCAGTTAAAATTTCAAATAGTTTTTTCATCCAATTGACACTTGATAACAATGCAAGTGTCAAACAACGTGTCCAAAATTAGTGTACAAATAGCATAGTTTAATCGGTAAGAACCTTGCTACATGTACACTATGGCATACACTTTAATTTACACTTTTCCACGTGATATTATCATGTTCGACAGTTTAAATTTTAAACAGTTTTCCCATCCAGTTGATACTTGATAACAATGCAAGTGCCAAACAACATGTCAAAAATCAGTGTACAAATAGCAAAGTCAAATCGGTATGAACCTTACTACATGTACAGTTTTGTTTACACTTTACCACATGACATTACCCTGTTAGACAGTTTAAATTTCAAATAGTTTTCCTGACCAATTGACACTTGACAACAGTGCAAGTTTCAAACAACGTGTCAAAAATCAGTGTACAAATAACAAAGTTCATTCGGTATGAACCTTGCAACATGTACACTTTAGTTTACACTTTGGTACGTGACATTACCCTGTTGGACAGTTTAAATTTCAAATAGTTTTCCCATCCAATTGACACTTGACAACATTGTAAGTGTCAAACAATGTGCCAAAAATCGATTACAAGTAGCAAAGTTCAATGGGTAAGAACCTTGCGACATGTACATTAAAGTTTACACTTTGCCACGTGACATTACCCTGCTGGACAATTTAAATTTCAAACAATTTTTCCATCCAATTAATACTTGACAACAATGCAAGTGTCAAACAACGTGTCAAAAATCAGTGTACAAATAGCAAAGTTCAATCGATAAGAAACATGCTACATGCACACTATGGAGTACACCTAAGTTAACACTTTGCCACATGACATTATACTGTTGGACAGTTTAAATTTTAAACAGTTTTCCCATCTAATTGACACTTGACAATAATGCAAGTGTCAAACAATGTGTCCAAAATCAGTGTACAAGTAGCAAAGTTCAATCGGTAAGAACCTAGCTACATTTACATTATGGTGTACACACTTTAGTTTACACTTTGCCACGTGACATTACCCTGTTAGGCAGTTTAAATTTCAAATAGTTTTCCCATCCAATTGACACTTGACAACGATGGAAGTGTCAAAAAACCTGTCAAAAATTCGTGTACAATTAGAAGGTAAATTTTGAGGACGAAATTTTAATTAAGGTGTGGGGGATGTAGAACCCCAAATAATTTTAAACACCTTAGTGGCACTAAGACATGAATATTGGATGGCTAAAAGTATACTTCAGATTTTTAGTCTCATTTGAGACCCATTTACGACATAGAGAACATTCGAATTTGGAAAATGTATCTAAAGAAAAGTTGTAGCTCTTTGAGTTAGGTTTCCAACGCTCTTTGAATTATCCCAATCGGATATGGGGAGAAGAAGTTATGATAGAAATACTAAAGGCTATATAGTATCAACCGAAGTATGCGGAATATGAAAACTCAAATTCCTACACGATTTTCTAGTACCTTCTTAAACTTTTAACTCCCACATAAATGGCACCCGTATTAATGAGTATTAGGCCCTTCACTTGCCCTTAACTTGTGAGATTTTCACCTATAAATAGGCCCCAATACATACACATTTTTCACACCAAGACAAAAGCTTCTAAGCATAAAAGAGAGAGTTTTCAAGTCTAGAAAAAAAGAGAAAGGAGAGGGAGGAAAATTAGTTTTTCCTAGAAGTTTTGGTGCTATCAAAAAGTATTTTCCAAGCATCAATTCTCAATGGAGTGTTTTTTTGAAATATTAAAGGAGTGCATTTTTCAACATGGTTCAAAGCATCAATCAAGGTAGGTAGAGGTGCAAAGTGTTAATTCGTGTTAAGTTATAAGTTTCTAGCAAATGAAGATTGATAACTCTATGTGTCTAGGATTCTACCGGAAATCCTACTATGAAAAGGTTTCTAAAGTTACAGCTTTGAAATGTATAGCTTGATCGCGAATGCACCAATGATATCTATTGAGTTTTTTTAACTCACGGGTTTAATCCCTTCTCTACAGATTGATATGATTCTACCTTGACCCTGGATGATGGAAAAGATGGAGAGTTGTGCAACGAGCCCATGGAAAACCTGGTAAACCTGCTATTTAGATTTGTTTTTGTGAACGTTTTCAATGTTATTTCTTTAAAGTATTTGAATAACGCTGAATGCCAGAACAAGTTGTGTTTTCTTCAAATACATTACGTTCCGTTATTTTTTTATTCAGTGTTTTATTTAAAGTATTCAAAAGGTTCTTGTTAAAATTATCATTGTAAAAATTAAGCTTCCGCTAAAACATATTCTCCTATGACTAAACCACCGGTTAGTTAAGTAAAGTAAGTAGCGTTCCGGTAAAGACCTTGCTACATGTACACTATCGTGTACACTTAAGTTTACACTTTACAACGTAACATTACGCTATTGGACAGTTTAAATTTTAAATAGTTTTCCCATTCAATTGACACTTGACAACAGTGCATGTGTCAAACAGCGTAACAAATATCAGTGTACAAATAACAAAGTTCAATCGTTCAGAACCTTGCTATATGTACACCATGGTGTACACTTTAGTTTACACTTTGGCACGTGTCACTACCCATTGGATAGTTAAACTTTCAAATAGTTTTTCCATCCTATTGACACTTGACAACAACGCAAGTGCTAAATAACGTGTCAGAAATCGGTGTACAAATACCAAAGTTCAATCGGTATGAACCTTGCTACATGTACACCATGGTGTACACTTTAGTTTATACTTTGCCACGTGACATTACCCTACTAGACAGTTTAAATTTCAAACAATTTTCCCATGCAATCGACACTTGTCAACAATGCAAATGTCAAACAATATGTCAAAAATCAATGTACAAATAGCAAAGTTCAATTGGCAATAACCTTGCGACATGTACACTATAGTGTACACTTTAGTTTACACTTTGCCACGTGACATTACCCTGCTTGAAAATTTAAATTTCAAACAATTTTCCCATCTAGTTGACACTTGACGATAGTGCAAGTGTCAAACAACGTGTTAAAAATTAGTGTACAAATAGCAAAGTTAAACCAGTAAGAAACTTGCTACATGTACATTATGGTTTGTATTTTAGTTTTCACCTTGTCACGTGATATTATCCTATTGGGCAGTTTAAATTTCAAACAGTTTTCCCATCCATTTGACACTCGACAATAATGCGAGTGTCAAACAATGTGGCAAAAATCAGTGTACAAATAACAAAGTTCAATCGGTAAGAACCTTGTTACATGTATATTATTGTGTACACACTTTAGTTTATGCTTCGCCACGTGACATTACCCTGCTGGACTATTTAAATTTCAAAAAAATTTCCCATCCAATTGACACTTGACAACAATGCAAGTGTCAAACAACGTTTCAAAAATCTGTACAAATAGCAAAGTTCAAACGGTAAGAACCTTGCGACATGTACACTATGGTGTACACTTTAATTTACACTTTGCCACGTGACATTAGCCTGTTGGACAATTTAAATTTTAAACAGTTTTCCCATCCAATTGACACTTGACAACAATGCATGTGTCAAACACCGTGTCAAAAATTAGTGTACAAATAGCAACGTACAATCGATAAGGACCTTACTACATGTACACTATGGTGTACACTTTAGTTTATACTCTGCCACGTGACATTACCCTGTTGGACAGTTTAAATTTTAAATAGTTTTCCCATCCAATTGACACTTGACAATAATGCAAGTGTTAAACAACGTGTCAAAAACCAGTTTACAAATAGCAAAGTTCAACCGGTATGAACCTTGCTACATGTACACTTCAGTTTGCACTTTACAGCGTGACATGACCCTGTTGGACAGTTTAAATTTCAATTCTCATCCAATTAACACTTGAAAACAATACAAGTGTCAAACAACGTGTCCAAAATCAGTGTACAAATTGCAAAGTTCAATCGGTAAGAAACTTGCTATATGAACACTATGGTGTACACTTTAGTTTACACTTTATCATGTGATATTACCCTGTTGGACAGTTTAAATTTTAAATAGTTTTCCAATCCAATTGACACTTGACAACAACGCGAGTGTCAAATAATGTGTCAAAAAATAGTGTACAAATAGTAAAGTTCAATCGGTAAAAACCTCGTTACATGTACATTATGGTGTACACACTTTAGTTTACACTTTGCAACGTGACATTACCCTGCTGGACAATTTAAATTTCAAACAATTTTCTCATCCAATTAACACTTGACAACAATGCAAGTGTCAAACAACGTGTCAAAAATCAGTGTACAAATAGCAAAGTTCAATTGGTAAGAACCTTGCAACATGTACACTATGGTGTACACTTTAGTTTACACTTTGCCACATGATATTAACCTGTTGGATAGTATAAATTTCTAACAGTTTTCCCATCCAATTGACAATTGACAACTACGCAATTGTCAAACAATGTTTCAAAAATAAATGTACAAATAGCAAAGTTCAATCGGTAAGAACTCTGTGATATGTACACCATGCTGTACACTATAGCTTACACTTTGTCATGTGACATTACCCTGCTCGACAATTTAAATTTCAAAAAATTTTCCCATCCAATTGACACTTGACAACAATGCAAGTATCAAACAACGTGTCAAAAATCAGTGTACAAATAGCAAAGTTCAATCGGTAAGCACCAATGCAAGAGTCAAACAATGTGTCAAAAATTAGTGTACAAATAGTAAAGTTCAATCGGTAAGAACCTTGTTATATGTACATTATGGTGTTTACACTTTAGTTCACATTTTACAACGTGATATTACCCTGCTGGACAGTTTAAATTTCAAACAATTTTCCCATCCAATTGTCACTTGACAACAATGCAAGTGTCGAACAACGTATCAAAAATCAGTGTACAAATAGCAAAGTTCAATCGATATGAACCTCGCTACACTTACACGATGGTGTACACTTTAGTTTACACTTTGCCACGTGACATTATCCTATTGGACAGTTTACATTTCAAACAATTTTTCCATCCAATTAATTCTTGACAAAAATGCAGGTGTCGAACAATGTGTCAAAAATCAATGTACAAATAGCAAAGTTCAATCGGTAAGAACTCTGTGATATGTGCACCATGGTGTACACTATAGTTTACACTTTGCCATGTGACATTACCCTGCTAGACAATTTAAATTTCAAACAATTTTCCCATCCAATTGACACTTGACAATAATGCAAGTGTCAAACAACGTGTCAAAAATCAGTGTACAAATAGCAAAGTTCAATCGGTAAGGACCAATGCGAGTGTCAAACAATGTGTCAAAAATTAGCATACAAATAGTAAAGTTCAATCGGTGAGGACCTTGTTACATGTATACTATGGTGTACATTTTAGTTTGCATTTTGCAACGTGACATTAAGCTGTTGGATAATTTAAATTTAAACAATTTTCCCATCCATTTGACACTTGACAACTACGAAAGTGTCAAACAATGTTTCAAAAATCAGTGTACAAATAGCAAAGTTCAATTGGTATGAACCTTGTTACAAGTACACTTTAGTTTACACTTTACGAAGTGACATTACCCTATTGGACAGCTTAAATATCAAACAGTTTTCCCTTCCAATTGACACTTGACAACAATGTATGTGTTAAACAACGTGTCAAAAATCAGTGTACAAATAGCAAAGTTCAATCGGTAAGAACCTTGCTACAAGTACACTATGTTGTACATTTTAGTTTACACTTTGCCATGTGATACTACCCTGTTGGATAGCTTAAATTTCAAATAGTTTTCCCATCCAATTGACACTTGACAACAATGCAAGTGCCAAACAATATGTCAAAAATCAGTGTACAAATAGCAAAGTTCAATCGGTTTGAACCTTACTATATGTACACTTTAGTTTATACTTTAACACGTGACACTGCCCTGTTGGACAGTTTAAATTTCAAATAGGTTTCCTAACCAATTGACACTTGAAAATAGTGCAAGTTTCAAACAACGTGTCAAAAATCAGTGTATAAATTGTAAAGTTCAATCGGCAAGAACCTTGTTACATGTACATTATAGTGTACACTTTAGTTTACACTTTTTCACGTAACATTACTTCGTTGGACAGTTTAAATTTCAAACATTTTTCCCGTCCAATTGACACTTGACAACAATGCAAGTGTCAAACAATGTGTCAAAAATCAATGCACAATTAGTAAAGTTTAATTGGTAAGAACCTTGCGACATGTACACTATGGCGTACACTTTAGTTTACACTTTGCCACGTGGCATTACCGTGCTGGATAATTTAAATTTCAAATAATTTTCCCATCCAATTGACACTTGAAAACAATGCAACTGTCAAACAATGTGTCAAAAATCAATGTACAAATAGCAATGTTCAATCGGTAAGAACCTTGTGACATGTACACTATGGTGTACACTTTAGTTTACACTTTGCCACGCGACATTACCCTGCTGGACAATTTAAATTTCAAACAATTTTCCCATCCAATTCACACTTTCTAATAATATAAGTGTCAAACAACGTGTCAAAAATCAGTATACAAATAGCAAAGTTAAATCGGTAAGAACCTTGCGACATGTACACTTTAGTTTACACTTTACCACGTGAATTACCCTGCTAGATAATTTAAATTTCAAATAATTTTTCCATCCAGTTGACACTTGATAACAATGTAAGTGTCAAACAATGTATCAAAATTCAATGTACAAATAGCAATGTTCAATCGGTAAGAACCTTACGACATGTACATTTTGGTGTACACTTTAGTTTACACTTTGCCACGCGACATTACCCTGCTGGACAATTTAAATTTGAAACAATTTTTCCATCCAATTGACACTTGACGATAATTCAAGTGTCAAACAACGTGTCAAAAATCAGTGTACAAATAGCAAAGTTAAATCGGTAAGAACCTTGCGACATGTACACTATGGTATACACTCTAGTTTTTACTTTGCCACGTGGCATTATCTGATTGGAAAATTTAAATTTCAAACAATTTTCCTATCCAATTGACAGTTGGCAACAATGTAAGGGTCAAACAACGTGTCAAAAATCAGTGTACAAATAGCAAAGTTCAATCGGTATGAGACTTGCTACATGTACACTATGGTGTATACTTTAGTTTACAGTTTGTCACGTGATATTACCCTATTAGACAATTTAAATTTAAAACAGTTTTCCCATCCAACTGACACTTGTCAACAATGCGAGGGTCAAACAACGTGTCAAAAATCAGTGTACAAATAGGAAAGTACATTTGGTAAGAAACTTGCTACATGGACACTTGGTATACACTTTAGTTTACACTTTGCCACGTGATACTTCCCTGTTGGACAGTTTAAATTTCAAAAATTTTTTCAATCCAATTGACTTTTGACAACAATGCAAGTATTAAACAAGGTGTCAAAATTCAGTGCACAAATAGCAAAGTTCAATCGGTAAGAACTTTGCTACAAGTACACTTTGGTGTACACACTTTAGTTTACACTTTGCCACGGGACATTGCCTTGTTGGACAGTTTAAATTTCAAAGAGTTTTTCCATCCAATTGACACTTGACAACAATCCAAGTGTCGAACAACGTGTCAAAAATCAGTGTACAAATAGAAAAGTTCAATCTGTAAGAACTTTGCTACATATACACTGTGGTGTACACTTTAGTTTATACTTTGCCATGTGACATTATCCTATTTGATAGTTTAAATTTGAAATAGTTTTCTCATCCAATTGATACTTTAAAACAATGCAACTGACAAAAAACGTGTCAAAAATTACTGTACAAATAGAAAAGTTCAATCCTTAAGAACTTTTCGACATGTACACTGTGGTGTACACTTTAGTTTACACTTTGCCACGAGACATTACCCTGTTGAAAAGTTTAAATTTCAAACAATTTTCCCATCCAATTAACACTTTACAACAATGCATGCGTCAAATAACGTGTCAATAATCAGTGTACAAATAGCAAAGTTCAATCGGTAAGAACCTTGCGACATGTACACTATGGGGTACACTTTAGTTTATACTTTGCCACGTGACATTACCCTGTTGGACAATTTAAATTTCAAACAACTTTCACATCCAATTGACAGTTGACAACAATGCAAGTGTCAAACAATGTGTCAAAAATCAATGTACAAATAGCAATGTTCAATCTGTAAGAACCTTACGACATGTACACTATGGTGTACACTTTAGTTTACACTTTGCCACGCGACATTGCCCTGCTGGACAATTTAAATTTCAAGCAATTTTTCCATCTAATTGACACTTGACAATGATATAAGTGTCAAACAACGTGTCGAAAATCAGTATACAAATAGTAAAATTAAATCGGTAAGAACCTTGCGATATGTACACTATGGTGTACATTTTAGTTTACACTTTGCCACGTTACATTACCCTGCTGGATAATTTAAATTTCAAATAATTTTCTCATCCAATTGACAGTTGATAACAACGTAAGTGTCAAACAATGTATCAAAAATCAATGTACAAATAGCAATGTTCAATCGGTAATAACCTTGCGACATGTCCACTATAGTGTACACTTTAGTTTATACTTTGCCACGCGACATTACCCTGTTGGACAATCTAAATTTCAAGCAATTTTTCCATCCAATTGACACTTGACGATAATGCAAGTGTCAAACAACGTGTCAAAAATCAGTGTACAAATAGCAAAGTTAAATTGGTAAGAACCTTGCGACATGTACACTATGGTATACACTTTAGTTTTCACTTTGCCACGTGACATTACCCTGCTGGAAAATTTAAATTTCAAACAATTTTCCTATCCAATTGACAGTTCGCAACAATGTAAGGGTCAAACAACGTGTCAAAAATCAGTGTACAAATATCAAAGTTCAATCGGTATGAGACTTGCTACATGTACACTATGGTGTACACTTTAGTTTACAGTTTGTCACGTGACATTACCCTATTGGACAATTTAAATTTAAAATAATTTTCCCATCCAATTGACACTTGTCAACAATGCGAGGGTCAAACAACGTGTCAAAAATTAGTGTACAAATAACAAAGTACATTCGGTAAGAAACTTGCTACATGGACACTTGGTATACACTTTAGTTTACACTTTGCCACTTGATACTTCCCTGTTGGACAGTTTAAATTTCAAACAGTTTTCTCATCCAATTGACACTTGACAACAATGCAAGTGTTAAACAAGGTTTCAAAATTCAGTGCACAAATAGCAAAGTTCAATCGGTAAGAACCTTGCTACATGTACACTTTGGTGTACACACTTTAGTTTACACTTTACCACGGGACATTGCCTTGTTGGACAGTTTAAATTTCAAAGAGTTTTTCCATCCAATTGACACTTGACAACAATCCAAGTGTCGAACAACGTGTCAAAAATCAGTGTACAAATAGAAAAGTTCAATCGGTAAGAACCTTGCTACATGTACACTATGGTGTACACTTTAGTTTGTACTTTGCCATGTGACATTATCCTGTTTGATAGTTTAAATTTGAAATAGTTTTCTCACCCAATTGACACTTGAAAACAATGCAACTGACAAAAAACGTGTCAAAAATTACTGTACAAACAGGAAAGTTCAATCCTTAAGAACTTTTCGATATGTACACTATGGTGTACATTTAGTTTACACTGCCACGCGACATTACCCTGTTAGAAAGTTTAAATTTCAAACAATTTTCCCATCCAATTAACACTTGACAACAATGCATGCGTCAAATAACGTGTCAATAATCAGTGTACAAATAGCAAAGTTCAATCGGTAAGAACCTTGCGACATGTACACTATGAGGTACAATTTAGTTTATACTTTGCCACGTGACATTACCCTGTTGGACAATTTAAATTTCTAACAACTTTCTCATCCAATTGACACTTGACAACAATGTAAGTGTCAAACAACGTGTCAAAAATCAGTGTACAAATTGCAAAGTTCAATCGATAAGAAACTTACTATATGTACACTTTAGTTTACACATTGTCATGTGACATTACCTTGTTGGATAGTTTAAATTTCAAACAATTTTCTCATCCAATTGACATTTCACAACAATACAAGTGTCAAACAATGTGTCAAAAATAAGTGTACAAATAGTAAAGTTCAATCGCTAAGAACCTCGTTACAAGTACACTATGGTGTACTTACCTTAGTTTATGCTTTGCCACGAGACATTACCCTATTGGACCGTTTAAATTTCGAACAGTTTCCCATCCAATTAACACTTGACAACAATGCAAGGGTCAAACAACCAGTTTAAAATCAGTCTAGAAATAGCAAAGTTCAATTGATAAGGACCTTGCTACATGTACACTATGGCGTAAACTTTAGTTTACACTTTGTCACGTGACATTACCCGATTGGACAGTTTAAATTTCAAATAGTTTTTCCATCCAATTGACACTTGACAACAATGCATGTGTCAAACAACGTGTCAATAATCAGTGTACAAATAGTAAAGTTCAATAGATATGAACCTTGCTATATGTACACTTTAGTTCAGACTTTTCCACGTGACATTACCATGTTGGACAATTTAAATTTCAAACAATTTTCCCATCCGATTAACACTTGACAACAGTGCAAGTGTCAAACAACCTGTTAAAAATCAGTTAACAAATAGCAAAGTTCAATCGTTAAGAACCTTGCTACATGTACACTATGGCGTAAACTTTAGTTTACACTTTGCCACGTGACATTACCCTGTTGTACAGTTTAAATTTGAAACAATTTTCTCATCTAATTGACACTTAACAATAATGCATGTGTCAAACAACGTGTCAAAAATCAGTGACAAATAGTAAAGTTCAATAGATATGAACCTTGCTACATGTACACTTTAGTTCAGACTTTTCTACGTGACATTACCCTGTTGGACAATTTAAATTTCAAACAATTTTCCCATCCAATTAACAGTTGACAACAATGCAAGTGTCAAACAACGTGTCAAAAATTAGTGAACAAATAGCAAAGTTCAATCGATAAGAACCTTGCTACATGTACACTTTGGTGTACACTTTAGTTTACACTTTGCCACGTGACATTACCCTGCTCGACAATTTAAATTTCAAACAATTTTCTCGTCCAACTGACACTTGACAACAATGCAAGTGTCGAACAACGTGTCGAAAATTAGTGTACAAATAGCAAAGTTTAATCGGTAAGGACCATGCTACATGGACAGTATGGTGTACACTTTAGTTTACACTTTGCCACGTGATACTACCCTGTTGGACTGTTTAAATTTCAAACAATTTTCCCATCCAATTGACACTCAACAACAATGCAAGTGTCAAACAATGTGTCGAAAATCAATGTACAAATAGCAAAGTTCAATCGGTAAAAAACTTGCTACATGTACACTATGGTGTACACTTTAGTTTACATATTGTCACGTGACATTACCCGGTTGGATAGTTTAAATTTCAAACAATTATTCCCTCCAATTGAAACTTCACAACAATACGAGTGTCAAACAATGTGTAAAAAATCAGTGTACAAATAGTAAAATCCAATCACTATGTACCTTGTTACAAGTACACAATGGTCTACACACTTTAGTTTACGCTTCACCATGTGACATTACCCTGCTGGACTGTTTAAATTTCAAACAATTTTCCCAACCAGTTGACACTTGACAACAATACAAGTGTCAAACAACGTGTCAAAAATCAGTGTACAAATAGCAAAGTTGAATCGATAAGAACCTTGCAACATGTACACCATGATGAACACTTTAGTTTACACTTTGTCACGTGACATTAACCTATTGGACAGTATAAATTTCAAACAATTTTTCCATCCATTTGACACTTGAAAACTACGCAAGTTTCAAACATTATTTCAAAAATCAGTGTACAAATAGCAAAGTTCAATCGATATGAACGTTGATACATGTACACTTTAATTTACACTTTATAACGTGACATTACCCTGTTGGTTAGTTTAAAATTCAAAAAGTTTTCCCACCAAATTGACACTTAACAACAATGCATGAGTCAAACAACATGTCAAAAATCAGTGTACAAATAGCAAAGTTCAACCGGTAAAAACATTGCTACATGTACTCTATGGTGTACACTTTATTTTACACTTTACCACGTTACATTACCCTGTTGGACAGTTTAAATTTCAAACACATTTCTCATCCAATTGACAACTGACAACAATGCAAGTGTCAAACTATGTGCCAAAAATCACTGTACAAATAGCAAAGTTCAATCGGTAAGAACCTTGCGACATGTACACTACGGTGTACACTTTAGTTAGCACTTTGCCATGTGACATTAAACTGCTCGACAATTTAAATTTCAAACAATTTTCTCATCCAACTGACACTTGACAACAATGCAAGTGTTAAACAACGTGTCAAAAATCAGTGTACAAATAGCAAAGTTCAACTGGTAAGAACCTTGCTACATGTACACTTTAGTTAACACTTTGCCACGTGACATTACACTGCTCGACAATTTAAATTTCAAACAATTTTCTCATCCAATTGACACTTGATAACAATGCAAGTGTTGAACAACGTGTCAATAATCAGTGTACAAATAGCAAAGTTCAACTGATAAGAACTTCAGTACATGTACACTGTGGTGTACACACTTTAGTTTACACTTTGCCACGTGACATTACCCGACTAGATAGTTTAAATTTCAAATAGTTATCCCATCCAATTGACACTCGACCACAATGCAAGTGTCAAACAACGTGTCAAAAATTAGTGTACAAATAGCAAAGTTTAATCGGTAAAAAGCTTGCGACATCTACACTACGGTGTACACTTTAGTTTACACCTTGCTACGTGACATTACACTATTGGACAGTATAAATTTCTAACAAATTTTCCATCCAATTGACACTTGATAACAATGCAAGTGTCAAACAACGTGTCAAAAATCAGTGTGTAAATAGTAAAGTTCAATCGGTATGAACCTTGCTACAAGTATACTTTAGTTTACACTATATAACGTGACATTACCCTATTGGACAGTTTAAATTTCAAACAATTTTCTCATCCAATTGTCACTTGACAACAATACAAGTGTCAAACAATGTGTCAAAAAATCAATGTAGAAATAGCAACATTCAATCGGCAAGAACCTTGCGACATGTACACTATGGTGTACACTTTAGTTTAAACTTTGCCACGTGACATTACCCTGCTAGACAATTTAATTTTCAAACAATTATCCCATTCAATTGACAATTGACAATAATGCAAGTGTCAAAAAACATTTCAAAAATTAGTATACAAATAGCAAAGTTCAATCGGTAAGAACCTTGCTACATTTATACTATGGTGTACGCACTTTACTTTATACTTTGCCACGGGACATTGCCTTATTGGATAGTTTAAATTTAAAATAGTTTTTTCATTGAATAGACACTTGACAATGATGCAAGGGTCAAACAACCAGTTTAAAATCAATGTACAAATAGCAAAGTTCAATCGGTAAGGACCTTGCTACATGTACACTATGGCGTAAACTTTAGTTTACACTTTGCGACGTAACATCACCCTGTTGACAGTTTAAATTTCAAACAGTTTTCCCATCCGATTGACACTTGACAAAAATGCATGTGTCAAGCAACGTGTCAAAAATCTGTGTACAAATAGCAAAGTTCAATAGATAGGAACCTTGCTACATGTACTCTATGGTGTACACTTTAGTTTACACTTTGCCAGGTGACATTACCCTGTTGGACAATTTAAATTTCAAACACTTTTCCCATCCAATTAACACTTGACAACAATGTAAATGTCAAACTATGTGTCAAAAATCATTCTACAAATAGCAAAGTTCAATCGGTAAGAACCTTGCGACATGTATACTATGGTGTACACTTTAGTTTACACTTTGTCACGTGACATTACCCTACTCGACAATTTAAATTTCAAACAGTTTTCTCATCCAACTGACACTTGACAACAATGCAAGTGTCGAACAATGTGTCAAAAATCACATTACAAATAGCAAAATTCAATCGGTAAGAACCTCGATACATGTACACTAGGGTGTACGCACTTTAGTTTACACTTTACCACGTGACATTACCCGACTGTACATTTTAAATTTCAAATAATTTTCCCATCCAATTGATACTTGACAAAAATGCAAGTGTCAAACGACGTGTCAAAAATTAGTGTACAAATAGCAAAGTTTAACCAGTAAGAAGCTTGCGACATGTACACTATGGTGTACACTTTAGTTTACACTTTGTCACATGACATTACACTGTTGGACAGTATAAACTTCAAACAATTTTTCCATCCAATTGACACTTGACAACAATGCCTGTGTCAAACAACGTGTCAAAAATCAGTGTGTAAATAGCAAAGTTCAATCGGTATGAACCTTGCTACAAGTACACTTTAGTTTACACTTTACAACGTGACATTACCCTGTTGAAAAGTTTAAATTTCAAACAATTTTCTCATCCAATTGTCACTTGACAACAATACAAGTGCCAAAGAATGTGTCAAAAATCAATGTACAAATAGCAAAGTTCAATCGGTAAGAACCTTGCGACATGTACACTATTGTTTACACTTTGCCACGTGACATTACCCTACTAGACAATTTAAATTTCAAACAATTATCCCATTCAATTGACACTTGACAACAATACAAGTGTCAAACAACATGTCAAAAATCAGTGTACAAATAGCAAAGTTCAATCTGTAAGAACCTTGCTACATTTACACTTTGCCACGGGACATTGCTCTATTGGATAGTTTAAATTTCAAATACTTTTCTCATCCAATTGACACTTGACAACGATGCAAGGGTCAAACAACCAATTTAAAATCAGTGTACAAATAGCAAAGTTCAATCGGTAAGGACCTTGCTACATGTACCCTATGGCGTAAATTTTAGTTTACACTTTGCGACGTGACATCACCCTGTTGGACAGTTTAAATTTCAAACATTTTTCCCATCCGATTGACACTTAACAACAATGCATGTGTCAAACAACGTGTCAAAAATTAGTGTACAAATAGCAAACTTCAATAGATATGAACCTTGCTACTTGTACACTTAAGTTTAGACTTTTCCACGTGACATTACCCTGTTCGAAAATTTAAATTTCAAACAGTTTCCCTTCTAATTAACACTTGACAACAATGCAAATGTCAAACAATGTGTCAAAAATCAGTGAACAAATAGCAAAGTTCAACCGTTAAGAACCTTGCTACATGTACACTATAGCGTACACTTTAGTTTACACTTTGCCACGTGGCATTACCCTGTTGGACAGTTTAGATATTAAGCAGTTATCCATCCAATTGACACTTGACAACAATGCAAGTGTCGAACAACTTGTCGAAAATCAGTGTACAAATAGCAAAGTTCAATCTATAAGGACCTCGCTATATTGACAGTATAGTGTACACTTTAGTTTAAACTTTGGCACGTGATACTACCCTGTTGGACTATTTTGATTTCAAACAGTTTTTCCATCTAATGGACACTTGACAACAATGCAAGTGTCAAACAATGTATCAAAAATCAATGTACAAATATCAAAGTTCAATCGGTAAGAACCTTGCGACATGTGCACTATGGTGTACACTTTAGTTTACACTTTGCCATGTGACATTACCCTGCTGGACAATTTAAATTTCAAACAATTTTTCCATTCAATTGACACTAGACAACAATGCAAGTGTCAAACAACATGTCAAAAATCAGTGTAAGAATAGCAAAGATCAATCGGTAAGAACCTCGCTACTTGTACACTATGGTAAGCACACTTTAGTTTACACTTTGCCACGTGACTTTACCCGGTTGGACATTTTAAATTTCAAATAGTTTTCCCATCCAATTGGGACTTGACAACAATACAAGTAGCAAACAATGTGTCAAAAAGCAATGTACAAATAGTAAAGTTCAATCGGTAAGAACCTTACAACATGTACACTATAGTGTACACTTTAGTTTACACTTTGCCACGTAACATTGCCCTCCTAGAAAATTTAAAGTTCAAACAACTATCCCATTCAATTGACACTCGACAACAATACAAGTGTCAAACAGCATGTCAAAAATCAGTGTACAAATAGTAAAGTTCAATCGGTAAGAACCTGGCTACATGTACACTTTGGTGTGCACACTTTAATTTATACATTGTCACGTGACATTACCTTGTTGGATAGTTTAAATTTCAAACAATTTTCCCATCCAATTGACACTTCAAAAAAATACGAGTGCCAAATAGTGTGTCAAAAATCAGTGTACAAATAGTAATGTTCAATCGCTAAGAACCTTGTTACAAATACACTATGGTGTGCACACTTTAGTCTACGCTTCGCCACGTGACATTACCCTGCTGGACTGTTTAAATTTTAAACAATTTTCTCATCCAGTTGACACTTGACAACAATACAAGTGTCAAACAACACGTCAAAAATCAGTGTATAAATAGCAAAGTTGAATCGGTAAGAACCTTGCAACATGTACACTATGATGTACACTTTAGTTTACATTTTTTTGTGTAACATTAACTTGTTGGACAGTATAAATTTCAAATAGTTTTTCCATCCATTTGATACTTGAAAACAATGCAAGTGTCAAACAATATTTCAAAAATCAGAGTACAAATAGCAAAGTTCAATCGGTATGAACCTTGCTACAAGTACACTTTAATTTACACTTTATAACGTGACATTACCCTGTTGGTTAGTTTAAAATTAAAAAGGTTTTCCCATCAAATTGACACTTGACAACAATGCATGTGCCAAACAACGTGCCAAAAATCAGTGTACAAATAGCAAAGTTCAATCGATAACAACCTTGCTACATGTACTTTATGGTGTACACTTTAGTTTACACTTTGCCATGTGACATTACCTTGTTGGATAGTTTAAATTTCAAACATTTTTTCCATCCAATTGACAATTGACAACAATGCAAGTATCAAACTATGTGTCAAAAATCACTGTACAAATAGCAAAGTTCAGTCAGTAAGAACCTTGCGACATGTACACTTCAGTGTACACTTTAGTATACACATTGCCACTTGACATTACCCTGCTCGACAATTTAAATTTCAAAGAATTTTCTCATCCAACTAACACTTGACAGCAATGCAAGTGTCGAACAACGTGTCAAAAATCAGTGTACAAATAGCAAAGTTCAATTGGTAAAAACCTCTATACATGTACACTATGGTGTACACACTTTAGTTTACACTTTGCCACGTGACATTACCCGACTGGACAGTTTAAATTTCAAATAGTTTTTCCATCCAATTGACACTTGACAACAATACAAGTGTCAAACAACATGTCCAAAATTAGTATACAAATAGCAAAGTTTAATCGGTAAGAAGCTTGCGACATCTATACTACGGTGTACACTTTAGTTTACACTTTGCCACATGACATTACACTGTTGGATAGCATAAACTTCAAATAGTTTTGCCATCTAATTGACAATTGACAATAATGCAAGTGTCAAACAACGTGCCAAAAATTAGGGTGCAAATAGCAAAGCTCAAACGGAATGAACCTTGCTACTAGTACACTTTTGTTTACACTTTACAACGTGACATTACCCTGTTGGACAGTTTAAATTTCAAATAGTTTTCTCATCCAATTGTCACTTGACAACAATACAAGTGTCAAACAATGTCTCAAAAATCAATGTACAAATAGTAAAGTTCAATCGGTAAAAACCTTACGACTTGTACACTTTAGTTTACACTTTGCTACGTGACATTACCCTGCTGGACAATTTAAATTTCAAACAATTATCCCATTCAATTAACACTTGTCAATAATGCAAGTGTCAAACAACATGTCAAAAATCAGTGTACAAATAGCAAAGTTCAATCAGTAAGAACCTTACTACATTTACACTATGGTGTACACACTTTAGTTTACACTTTACCACGGGACATTGCCCTATTGGATGGTTTAAATTTCAAATAGTTTTTCCATCCAATTGACACTTGACAACAATGCAAGGGTCAAACAACCAATTCAAAATCAGTGTACAATAGCAAAGTTCAATCGGTAAGGACCTTGATACATGAACACTATGGCGTAAACTTTAGTTTACACTTTGTGACGTGATATTACCCTGTTGGACAGTTTAAATTTCAAACAGTTTTCCCATCCAATTGACACTTGACAACAATGCACATGTCAAACAACGTATCAAAAATCATTGTACAAATAGCAAAGTTCAATAGATATGAACCTTGATACATGGACACTTTAGTTTAGACTTTTCCATGTGACATTACCCTGTTGGCCAATTTAAATTTCAAACAGTTTTCCAATCCAATTAACACTTGACAACAATGCAAGTGTAAAACAGCGTGTCAAAAATCAGTGAACAAATAGCAAAGTTCAATCGTTAAGAACCTTGCTACATGTACACTATGGCGTATACTTTAGTTTACACTTTGCCATGTGACATTACCCTGTTGGACAGTTTAAATTTTAAGCAGTTATCCATCCAATTGACACTTGACAATAATACATGTGTCGAATGACTTGTCGAAAATCAGTATGGAAATAGTAAAGTTCAATCTTTAAGGACCTCACTACATGGACAGTATTGTGTACACTTTAATTTAAACTTTGGCACGTGATACTACCCTGTTGGACAGTTTAAATTTCAAACAGTTTTCCCATTCAATTGACACTTGACAAAAATGCAAGTGTCAAACAATGTGTCAAAAGTCAATGTACAAATAGCAAAGTTCAATCGGTAAGAGCCTTGCGACATGTATACTATGGTGTACACTTTAGTTTACACTTTGCCATGTGACATTACCCTGCTGGACAATTTAAATTTCAAACAATTTTTCCATTCAATTAACACTTGACAACAATGCAAGTGTCAAACAACATGTCAAAAATTAGTGTACAAATAGCAAAGATGAATCGGTAAGAACCTCGCTACATGTACACTATGGTGTGCACACTTTAGTTTACAGTTTACCGCGTGACGTTACCCAGTTGGACAGTTTAAATTTCAAACAATTTTCCCATTCGATTGACACTTGACAGCAATGCAAGTGTCAAACAACATGTCAAAAATCAGTGTACAAATAGCAAAGATCAATCGGTAAGAACTTCGCTACATGTACACTATGGTGTGCACACTTTAGTTAACACTTTGCCACGTGACATTACATGGCTGGACAGTTTAAATTTCAAACAGTTTTTCCATCCAATTGACATTTGATAACAATCAAAGTGCCAAACAATGTGTCAAAAATCAATGTACAAATAGCAAAGTTCAATCGGTAAGAACCTTGCGACATGTACACTATGATGTACACTTTAATTTAAACTTTGCCATGTGACATTACCCTTCTAGACAATTTAAATTTCAAACAATTTTCCCATTCAATTGACACTTGAAAACAATGCAAGTGTCAAACAACATGTCAAAAATCATTGTACAAATAGCAAAGATCAATCGGTAAGAACCTCGCTATATGTACACTATGGTGTGAACACTTTAGTTTACACTTTGCCACGTGACATTACCCGGTTGGATAGTTTAAATTTCAAACAATTTTCCCATTCAATTGACACTTGACAACAATGCAAGTGCCAAACAACATGTCAAAAATCAGTGTACAAATAGCAAAGATCAATCGGTAAGAACCTCACTACATGTACACAATGGTGTGCACACTTTAGTTTATACTTCGCCACGTGACATTACACGGCTGGACAGTTTAAATTTCAAATAGTTTTCCCATCCAATGGACATTTGATAACAATCAAAGTGCCGAACAATGTGTCAAAAATCAATGTACAAATAGCAAAGTTCAATCGGTAAGAACCTTGCGACATGTACACTATGGTGTGCACTTTAGTTTACACTCTACCACGTGACATTGTCCTGTTGGACAATTTAAATTTAAAAAAATTCTCCCATCTAGTTGACACTTGATAGCAATGCAAGTGTCAAACAACGTGTCAAAAATTAGTGTACAAATAGCAAAGTTCAATCGGTAAGAAACTTGCTACATGTACACTTTAGTTTGCACTTTACAGTGTGACATTACCTTGTTGGACAGTTTAAATTTCAAAAAATTTTCCCATCCAATTGACACTTGAAAACAATGCAAGTGTCAAATAACGTGTAAAAAATCAGTGTACAAATAGCAAAGTTCAATCGGTAAGAACCTTGCGACATGTACACTATGGTTTACACTTTAATTTATACTTTACCACGTGACATTAACCTGTTGGATAGTATAAATTTCAATCAGTTTTCCCATTCAATTGACACTTGACAACTACGCAAGTGTCAAACAATGTTCCAAAAATCAGTGTACAAATAGCAAAGTTCAATCGATATGAACCTTGCAACAAGTACACTTTAGTATGCACTTTACAACGAGACATAACCCTATTGGACGGTTTAAATTTGAAACAATTTTCCCATCAAATTAACACATGACAATAATGTAAGTGTCAAACAACATGTCAAAAATCAGTGCACAAATAACAAAGTTCAATCGGTAAGGACCTTACTACATGTACACTATGGTGTACAGTTTTGTTTACTCTTTGCCACGTGACATTATACTTTTGGATAGTTTAAATTTCAAATAGTTTTCCTATCCAATTGACATTTGACAACAGTGCAAGTGTCAACAACGTGTCAAAAATTAGTTTATAAATAGCAAAGTTCAATCGGTAAGAACCTTGCTACATGTGCACTGTGGTGTGCACACTTTAGTTTACACTTTGCTAAGTGATAATACCCTGTTGGACATTTTAAATTTCAAATAGTTCTCCCATCCAATTGACACTTGACAACAATGCAAGTGTCAAACAACGTGTCCAAAATTAGTGTACAACTAGTAAAATTCAATCGGTAAGAACCTCGCTACATGTACACTATCGTGTGCACACTTTAGTTTACACTTTACCACGTAACACTACAATGTTGGACAATATGACTTTCAAAGAGTTCTCCCATCCAACTAACACTTGACAACAATACAAGAGTCAAACAACGTGTCAAAAATCAGTGTACAAATAGCAAAATTCAATCGGTAAGAAACTTGCTACATGGACACTATGGTGTACACTTTAGTTTACACTTTACCGTGTGACATTACCCTATTGGACAGTTTATATTTTAAAAAATTTTTCGATCCTATTCACACTTAACAACAATGCAAGTGTCAAACAATGTGTCGAAAATCAGTGTACAAATAGCAAAGTTCAATCGGTAAAGACCATACTACATGTACACTTTGGTTTACACTTTACCGCGTGACATTACCCTGTTGGACAATTTAAATTTCAAACAATTTTTCCATCCAATTGACACTTGATAACAATGCAAGCGTCAAACAAAGTGTCAAAAATCTGTGTAGAAATAACGAAGTTCAATCATTATGAACATTGCTACATGTACACTTTAGTTTATACTTTACCATGTGACATTGCCCTGTTGGACAGTTAAAATTTCAAACAATTTTTCCATCCAATTGACACTTGACAACAATGCAAGTGTCAAACAATGTGTCCAAAAATAGCAAAGTCCAATCTGTAGTAACCTTGCAACATGTACAATATGGTGTACACACTTTAGTTTACACTTTGCCAAGTGACATTACCCTATTGGAAATTTTAAATTTCAAATAGTTTTCCCATCCAATTGACTCTTGACAACAATGCAAGTGTCTAACACCGTGTCCAAAATCAGTGTACAAATAGTAAAGTTCAATCAGTAAGAACCTTGCTACATGTACACTATGGTGTGCACACCTTAGTTTACACTTTGCAACATGACATTACCATGTTGGACAGTTTAAATTTCAAATAGTTTTCCCATCCAATTGAGACTTGACAACAGTGCAAGCATCAAAATACATTTCGAAAATTAGTGCTCCCATCCAATTGACACTTGACAACAATGCAAGCGTCAAACAATGTGTCAAAAGTTAGTGTACAAATAGCGAAGTCAACTGGTTAGGACCTTGCTACATGTACATTATGGTGTACACTTTAGTTTACACTTTACCACATGACATTATCCTACTGGAAAGTTTAAATTTCAAACATTTTTCCAATCCAATGGACAGTTGACAACTATGCAAGTGACAAACAACGTGTCAAAAATCAGTGTACAAATAGCAAAGTTCAATCGGTAAGAAACTTGCTACATGGACACTATAGTGTACACTTTAGTTTTCACTTCGCCACAAGATATTACCCTATTGGACAGTTTAAATTTCAAAAAGTTTTCCCATCCAATTGATACTTGATAGCAATAGAAGTGCCAAACAACGTGTGAATAATCAGTGTACAAATAGCAAAGTTTAATCAGTTTGAACCTTAATACATGTACAGTTTAGTTAACACTTTACCACGTGATATTACTCTGTCGAACAGCTTAAATTTGAAATAGTTTTCGTAACCAATTAACACTTGACAGTAATGAAAGTTTCAAACAACGTGTCAAAAATCAACGTACAAATAGGAAAGTTCAATCGGTAAGAACCTTGTTACATGTACACTATCGTATATACTTTATCATGTGACATTACCCTGTTGGACAGTTTAAATTTCAAACAGTTTTCCGATCCAATTGACAGTTGACAACAATGCAAGTGTCAAACAATGTGTCAAAAATCGATGTACAAATAGCAACGTTCAATGGGTAGGAACCTTGCGACATGTACACTATGGTGCACACTACAGCTTACCCTTTGCCACATGACATTACCCTGCAGGACAATTTAAATTTCAAAAAATTTTCCCATCCAATTGACACTTGACAACATTGCAAGTGTCAAACAATGCTTTCAAGTGTCAAACAACGTGTAAGAAATCAATGTAAAATAGCAAATTTCAATCGGTAAGAAACTTGCTACATGTACACTGTGGTGTACACTTTAATTTACACTTTGTCACGTGACATTACGCTGTTGGACAGTTTAAATTTAAAACAGTTTTTCCATCCAATTGGCCCTTGACAACATTGCGAGTATCAAAGAATGTGTCAAAAATCAGTGTCCAAATAGCAAAGTTCAATCGGTAAGAACCTTGCGACATGTACACTATGGTGTACACTATAGTTTACACTTTGCAACGTAACATTACCCTGCTGGACAATTTAAATTTAAAACAATTTTTCCATCCAATTGACACTTGACAACAATGCAAGTGTCAAACAACGTGCCAAAAATTAGTGTACAAATAGCAAAGTTCAATTAGTATGAGACTTGCTACAAGTACATTATGGTGTACACTTTAGTTTACAGTTTGTCACGTGACATTACCTTGTTGGACAGTTCAAATTTCAAATAGTTTTCCCATCCAAACAACAAGATAACAATGTGAGTGTCAAACAATGTGTCAAAAATCAGTGTACAAATAGCAAAATGCATTCGGTAAAAAAACTTTCAACATGTACACTATGGTGTATACTTTAGTTTACACTTTGCCACGTGACATTACCCTATTGGATAGTTTAAATTTCAACTAGTTTTCCCATCCAATTGACACTTGACAACAATCCCAGTGTCAAACAACATGTCATATGAACACTATGGTGTACACTTTAGTTTACACTTTGCCACGTGACATTACCCTGTTGGACAGTTTAAATTTCAAACAGTTTTCCCATCCAATTGACACTTGACAACAATGCAATTGTGAAACAACGTATCCAAAACCAGTGTACAAATCGCAAAGTTCAATTGGTAAGAACCTTGCTACATGTACACTATGGCGTACACTTTAGTTTACACTTTGCCACGTGACATTACCCTGTTGGACAGTCAAAATTTCAAACAGTTTCCCCATCCAATTGACACTTAAAAATAATACAAGTGTTAAACAACGTGTCAAAAATTAGTGCACAGATAGCAAAGTTCAATTGTTAAGAACCTTGCTACATGTACACTATGGTGTATACTTTAATTTACACTCTGCCACAAGACATTACCCTGCTGGACAGTTTAAATTTCAAACAGCTTCCCTATCCAATTAACACTTGATAACAATGTATGTGTCGAACAACGTGTCAAAAATCAGTGTACAAATAGTAAAGTTCAATTGGTAAGAACCTTGCGACATGTATACCGTGGTGTACACTTTAATTTACACTTTGTCACGTGACATTACCCTGTTGGACAATTTAAATTTAAAATTATTTTCCCATCCAATTGACACTAGACAACAATGCAAGTGTCAAACAACGTGTTGAAAATTAGTGTATAAATAGGAAAGTTCAATCAGTAAGAAACTTACAACATGTACACTATGTTGTACACTTTAGTTTACACTTTGTCACGTGACATTAACCTGTTGGACAGTTTAAATTTCAATCAGTTTTCCCATCCAATTGACATTTGACAACAATGCGAGTGTCAAACAATGTGTCAAAAATCAGTGTACAAATAGGAAAGTTCAATCGGTAAGAACCTTGTTACATGTACACTATGGTGTACACACTTTATTTTATGCTTCGCCACATGACATTACCCTGCTGGACTGTTTAAATTTCAAACAATTTTCCCATCCAGTTGACACTTGACAACAAAGCAAGTGTCAAACAACATGTCAAAAATTAGTGTACAATAGCAAAGTTCAATCATTAAGAACCTTGCAACATGTACACTATAGTGTACACTTTAGTTTACACTTTGCCACGGGACATTACCCTGTTGGACCTTTAAATTTCAAAATATTTTCCCATACAATTGACACCTGAAAACAATGCAAGTGTCAAACAACGTGTCAAAAATTAGTGTACAAATAGCAAAGTTCATTTGGTAAGGACCTTGCTACATGGACACTACGGTGTACACCTTAGTTTATACTTTGCCATGTGATACTACCATGTTGGACAATTTAAATTTCAAATAGTTTTTCCATCCAATTGACACTTGACAACAATGCAACTATCAAACAACGTGTCAAAAATTAGTGTACAAATAGTAAAGTTCAGCCGGTAAGGACCATGCTACATGTACACTATGTTGTACACTTTAGTCTACACTTTGCCACGTGACATTACCCTGTTGGACCATTTAAATTTCAAATAGTTTTCCCACCCAGTTGACACTTGACAACAATGCAAGTGGTAAATAACGTGTCAAAAATCAGTGTACAAATACCAAGGTTCAATCGATAAGAACCTTACTATATGTACACTATGGTGTACACTTTAGTTTACACTTTACCACGTGACATTACCTTGTTGGACAATTTAAATTTCAAAAAGTTTCCCCATCTAATTGACACTTGAAAACAATGCAAGTGCCAAAGAACGTGTTAAAAATTAGTGTACAAATAGCAAAGTTCAATTGGTAAGGACCTTGCTACATGGACACTACGGTGTACACTTTAGTTTACACTTTGCCTCGTGATACTAACACGTTGGACATTTTTAATTTCAAACAATTTTCTCATCTAATTGACACTTGACAACAATACAAGTGTCAAACAACATATCGAAAAATAGTGTACAAATAGTAAAGTTCAGCCGGTAAGGACCATGCTACATGTACATTATGGTGTACACTTTAGTTACACTTTGCCACTTGACATTACCCTGTTGGACCATTTAAATTTCATACAGTTTTCCCATCCAATTGACACTTGACAACAATGCAGGTGCCAAATAACGTGTCAAAAATCAGTGTTCAAATACCAAAGTTCAATCGGTTAGAACCTTGCTACATGTACACTATGGTGGTACACTTTAGTTTGCACTTTGCCACGTGAGATTACCCTGTTGGATCATTTAAATTTCAAAAAAAGTTTTCCCATCCAATTGATACTTGACAATAATGCAAGTATTAAACAATGTGTCAAAAATCAATGTACAAATAGTAAAGTTCAATGGGCACGAACCCTGTGATATGTACAATATGGTGTAGAATTTAGTTTACACTTTGTCACGTGACATTGCCTTGCTGGACAATTTAAATTTCAAACAATTTTCCCATCCAATTGACACTTATCAACAATGCAACTGTCAAACAACGTGTCAAAAATCAGTGTACAAATAGCAAAGTTCAATCGGTAAGAACCTTGCTACATGTACACTATGGTGTACACACTTTAGTTTACACTTTGTCACGGGACATTGCCCTATTGGACATTTTAAATTTCAAACAATTTTCCTATCCAATTGACACTTGACAACAATGCAAGGGTCATACAACTAGTTTAAAATCAGTGTACGATTACCAATGTTCAATCGGTAAGGACCTTGCTACATGTACACTATGGCGTAAACTTTAGTTTACAGTTTGCCACGTGACATTACCCTGTTGGACAGTTTAAATTTCAAATAGTTTTCCCATCCAATTGACACTTGGCAACAATGCAAGTGTCAAACAAAGTGTCAAAAATCAATGTACAAATAGCGAAGTTCAATAGATTTGAACCTTGCTTCATGTACACTTTAGTTTAGATTTTACCACGTGATATTACCCTGTTGCACAGTTTTCTCACCCAATTGACACTTGACAACAATGCAAGTGTCAAATAACATGTCGAAAACCAGGGAACAAATAGCAAAGTTCAATCGTTAAGAACCTTGCTACATGTACACTATGGTGTACACTTTAGTTTACACTTTGCCACGTGGCATTATCCCATTGGATAGTTTAAATTTAAAATAGGTTTCCCATCTAATTGACAATTGACAACAATGCGAGAGTTAAACAATGTTTCAAAAATTAGTGAACAGATAGCAAAGTACATTCAGTAAGAAACTTGTTTCATGTACACTATGGAGTACACTTTAGTTTAAACTTTGCCACGTGACATTGTCTTGTTGGATAGTTTAAATTTCAAGTAGTTTTTCCATCCAATTCACACTTGACAACAATTCAAGTGTCAAACAACGTGTCAAAAATAAGTATACAAATAGCAAAGTTCAATCGGTAAGAACCTTGCTACATGTACACTATGGTGTACACTTTAGTTTACAATTTGCCAAGTGACATTACCCTGTTGGACAGTCTAAATTTCAAACAGTTTTCCAATCCAATTGACATTTGAAAATAATGCAAGTGTTAAACAATGTGTCAAAAATTAGTGTACAAATAGCAAAGTTCAATCGTTAAGAACCTTGCTACATGTACACTATGGTGTACCCTTTAGTTTACACTTTTTCACAAGACATTAGCCTGTTGGACAGTTTAAATTTCAAAGAGTTTCACATCCAATTGACACTTGACAACAATGCAAGTGCGAAACAACGTGTCGAAAATCAGTGTACAAATAGCAAAGTTCAATCGGTAAGGACCTTGCTACATGAACACTGTGGTGTACACTTTAGTTTACACTTTGCCACATAACATTACCCTGTAGGACAGTTAAAATTTCGAATAGTTTTTCCATCCAATTGACATTTGACAACAATGCAGGTGTCAAACAAAGTGTCAAAAATTAGTGTACAAACAGTAAAGTTCAATCGGTAAGGACCTTTTTACATGCACACTATGGTGTACATTTTAGTTTACACATTGCCACGTGACATTACACTCTTGGACAGTTTAAATTTCAAAAAAAAATTCCGTCCTATTGACATTTGCCAACAATGCAAGTGTCAAAAACGTGTCGAAAATCAATGCACAAAAAGCAAAATTAAATCGGTACGAACCTTGCTACATCTACACAATGGTGTGCACGTTAGTTTACACCTTGCCACGTGACATTATCCTGTTGGACAGTTTAAATTTCAAACGATTTTCCCATCCAATTGACACTTGGCAACAATGCAAGTGTCAAACAACATGTCAAGAATCAATGTACAAATGGCAAAGTTCAATTGGTAAGAACCTTGCTACATGTACACTATGGTGTATACTTTAGTTTACACTTTGCCACGTGACATTACCCTGTAGGACAATTTAAATTTCAAATAGTTTTCCCGTCCAATTGAAACTTAACAACAGTGCAAGTGTCAAACAACGTGTTGAAAACCATTATACAAATAGCAAAGTTCAGTCAGTAAGAACCTTGCTACATGTACACTATGGTGTACACTTTAGTTTACACTTTGCCACGTAACATTACCCTATTGGACAGTTTAAATTTCAAATAGTTTTCCCTTCCAATTCACACTTGACAACAATGCAAGTGTCAAACAACATGTCGAAAATCATTATACAAATAGAAAAGTTCAATCCGTAAGAACCTCACTACATGTGCACTATGGTGTACACTTTAGTTTATGCTTTTTTACGTAACATTATGAAAATCAGCGTACAAAAAGCAAAGTTCAATCGGTAAGGACCTTGCTACATGTACACTATGGTGTACACTTTAGTTTACACTTTGTCACGTGACATTACACTATTGGACAGTTTAAATTAGCAAAGTTCAATCGGTAAGAACTTTGCTACCTGTACACTACGGTGTACATTTTAGTTTACACTTTGCCACGTGACATTATACTGTTGGACAGTTTAAATTTCAAATAGTTTTCCCATCCTATTGACACATGACAAGATGCAAGTGTCAAATAATGTGTCAAAAATCAGTGTACAAATAGCGAAGTTCAATTGGTAAGAACCTTACTACATGAACACTGTGGTGTACACTTTAGTTTACACCTTGCCATGTAACATTACCCTGTTGGACAGTTAAAATTTGAAACAGTTTTTCCATCCAATTGACATTTGACAACAATGCAATTGTCAAACAGCGTGTTAAAAATCAGTATACAAATAGCAAAGTTCAATCGGTAAAGACCGTTATACATATACACTACGGTGTACACTTTAGTTTACACTTTGTCACGTGACATTACACTGCTAGACAGTTTAAATTTCAAAAACTTTTCCCGTCCTATTAACACTTGACAACAATGCAAGTGTTAAAAAATGTGTCAAAAATCAATGCACAAATAGCAAAGTTCAATCGGTACAAACCTTACTACATGTACACTATGGTGTACACTTTAGTTTACACCTTGCCACGTGACATTACCCTGTTAGACAGTTTAAATTTCAAACGGTTTTCCCATCCAATTGACACTTGACAACAATGCAAGTATCAAACAAAGTGTCAAAAATCAACTATGGTGCACACTTTAGTTTACACTTTGCCACGTGACATTACCCTGTAAGACAGTTTAAATTTCAAATAGTTTTCCCATCCAATTGAAGCTTGACAATAGTGCAAGTGTCAAACAACGTGTTGAAAATTAGTGTGGAAATAGCAAAGTTCAATCAGTAAGAACCTTGCTACATGTACACTATGGTGTACACTTTAGTTTACACTTTACCATGTAATATTACCTTGTTGGACAGTTTAAATTTCAAGCAATTTTTCCATCCAATTAACAGTTGAAAACAATACAAGTGTCAAATAATGTGTCAAAAATCAGTGTACAGATAGCAAAGTTCAATGGGTAAGGATCTTGCAACATGTACACTTTGGTGTATGCTTTAATTTACACTTTGCCACTTGATATTATCCTGTTGGACAGTTTAAATTTTAAACAGTTTTCCCATCCAATTGACACTTGACGACAATGCATGCAGTAAACAACGGGTCAAAAATTAGTGTACAAATAGCAAAGTTCAATCTGTAAGAACCTTGCTACATGTACACTATGGTGTACAGTTTAGTTTAATCTTTGCCACGTGACATTACCTTGCTGGACAGTTTAAATTTCAAACTGTTTTTTCCATCCAATTAACAGTTGACAACAATGCAAGTGTCAAACAACGTGTCAAAAATCAGTATACAAATAGCAAAGTTCAATCTATAACAACCTGGCTACATGTACACTATGGTGTACACTTTAGTTTACACTTTGCCACGTACTCATTGATTCATCTGGTACTTAAATATATGATTTATTTATAAGTTCACTAGATCGAAAATTTATGATGAAAAAGTTGTATAGATCCAATGTCATATTCTCTAAAGATTTATGATACATGTATAGGATGTACTCAATGTGTTCGAGCGTATCCCACCGATGTATTAGAAATGATACCTTAGGACGGATGTAAAGCTAAACAAATTGCATCTGTCCCAAGGACTGAGGGCTGACATAACTCTGTTGGACAATTTAAATTTCAAATAGTTTTTCCACCCAATTGACACCAGAAAATAATGCAAGTGTCAAACAACGTGTCAAAAATCAGAGTACAAATAGCAAAGTTCGATCGGTAAGAACCCTGCTACATGTACAATATGGTGTAAACTTTAGTTTAAACTTTGCTAAGTGACATTACCCTGTTGGATAGTTTAAATTTCAAACAGTTTTCCCATCCAATTCACACTTGACAACAATGCAAGTGTCAAACAACATGTTGAAAATCATTAAACAAATAGCAAAGTTCAATCAGTAAGAACCTCGCTACATGTGCACTATGGTGTACACTTTAGTTTTCACTTTGCCACGTAACATTACCCTATTAGATAGTTTAAATTTCAAACAGTTTTTCCAATCCAATTGAAACTTGATAACAATGCAAGTGTCAATCAACGTGTCAAAAATCAGTGTAAAAAAAAGCGAAGTTCAATCGGTAAGGACTTTGCTACATGTACACTATGGTGTACACTTTAGTTTACACTTTGCCACGTGACATTACACTGTTGGACAGTTTAAATTTTAATCAGTTTTCTCATCCTATTGACACATGACAAGAATGTAAGTGTCAAATAACTTGTCAAAAATCAATGTACAAATAGCAAAGTTCAATCGGTAAGAATCTTACTACATGAACACTATGGTGTACACTTTAGTTTACACTTTGCCACGTAACATTGTCCTACTGGACAGTTAAAATTTCAAACAGTTTTTCCATCCAATTGACATTTGACAAAAATCCAATTGTCAAATAGCGTGTCAAAAATCAGTATACAAATAGCAAAGTTCAATCGGTAAAGACCTTTATACATGTACACTACGATGTACACTTTAGTTTACACTTTGCCACGTGATATTATACTGTTGGACAGTTTAAACTTCAATCGGTAAGGACCTTGCTACATTTACACTATGGTGTACACTTTAGTTTACACTTTGCCACGTGACATTACCTTGTCGGATAGTTTAAATTTCAAACAGTTTTCCCATGCAATTGACAATTGGCAACAATTCAAGTGTCAAACAACGTGTCAAAAATCAGTGTACAAATAGCAAAGTTCAATCAGTAAGAACCTTGCTACATGTACACTATGGTGTACACACTTTGGTTTACTCATTGCCACGTGACATCACCCTACTGGAAAGTTTAAATTTCAAATAGTTTTCCCATCCAATTGACACTTGCCAACAATGCATCTGTTAAACAACCTGTCAAAAATCAGTGTACAAATAGTAAAGTTTTATCGATATGGACCTTGCTACATTTACACTATGGTGTACACTTTAGTTTACACTTTACCACGTGACATTACCCTATTGGATAGCATAAAATTCAACTAGTTTTACCCATCCAATTGACACTTGACAACAATGCAAGCGTCAAACAATGTGTCAAAAATCAGTGTACAAATAACGAACTTCAATCGGTAAGGACCTTGCTACATGTAAACTATGGTGTACACTTTAGTTTACACATTACCATGTGACATTACGCTGTTGGACTGTTTAAATTTCAAACTATTTTCCCATCCAATTGACACTTCACAACAATGCAAGTGTCAAAGAAAGTGTCAAAAAACAGTGTACAAATAGCATAGTTCAATCGGTAAGAACCTTGCAACATGTACACTATGGTGTACACTTTAGTGTACACTTTGCCACGTGACATTGCCATGTTGGACAGTTTAAATTTCAAGCAGCTTTCCCATCCAATTGACAACAATGCAAGTGTCAAACAGCGCGTCAAAAATTAGTGTACAAATAGCAAAGTTCAATCGGTAAGAAACTCGCTATATGTACACTATGGTGTACACGCTTTGGTTTACTTTTTTGCCACGTAACATTACCCCGTTGGAAAGTTTAAATTTCAAATAGTTTTCCCATCCAATTGACACTTGACAACAATGCAAGTGTCAGACAACGTGTCAAAAATCAGTGTACAAGTAGCGAAGTTCAATCTGTAAGGACCCTCTCACATGTACACTAGGGTGTACACTTTAGTTCACAATTTGCCATACGACATTGCCCTACTGGGTAGCTTAAATTTCAAATAGTTTTTCCATTCAATTGACACTTGACAACAATGCAAGCAACAAACAACATGTCAAAAATCAGTGTACAAATAGCAATGTTCAATCGGTAAGAACCTTGCTACATGTACACTATGATGTACACTTTAGTTAACACTTTACCACTTAACATTACCCTATCGGACAGTATGAATTTCAAACAATTTTCCCATCCTATTGACACGTTGTTTGACACATGCATTGTTGTCAAGTGTCAATTGGATGAAAAAACTGCTTGAAATTTGAACAGTCCAACACTGTAATGTCACGTGGCAAAATGTAAACTAAAGTGTACACAATAGTGTACATGTAGCAATGTCCTTACCGATTGAACTTTACTATTTGTACACTGATTTTTGACACATTGTTTGACTCTTGCATTATTATCAAGTATCAATTGGATGGGAAAACTATTTGAAATTTAAGCTATCCAGTAGGATAATGTCACGTGGCAAAGTGTAAACTAAAGTGTACACCTTAGTGTAAATGTAGCAAGGTCCTTACCGATTGAACTTTACTATTTGTACATTGATTTTTGACAGGTTGTTTGACGTATGCATCGTTATCAAGTGTAAATTCGAAGGGAAAACTGTTTGCAATTTAAACTGTCCAACACTGTAATGTCACATGGCAAAATGTAAACTAAAGTGTACACCATAGTGTACATGTAGCAAGGTCCTTACTGATTGAACATTGTTATTTGTACACTAATTTTTGACACGCTGTTTGACACTTGCATTGCTGTCAAGTGTAAATAGGATGGGAAAATCGTTTGAAATTTAAAATGTTCGATAGGGTAATGTTACGTGGTAAAGTGTTAACTAAAGTGTACATGTAGCAAAATTCTTACCGATTGAACAATGCTATTTGTACACTGATTTTTGACACGTTGTTTGTTGCTTGCATTGTTGTCAAGTGTCAATTGGATGGAAAAACTATTTGAAATTTAAGCTACCCAGTAAGGCAATGTCACGTGGCAAAGTGTGAACTAAAGTGTACACCCTAGTGTACATGTGACAGGGTCCTTACAGATTGAACTTCCCTATTTGTACAATGATTTTTGACACGTTGTCTGACACTTGCATTGTTGTCAAGTGTCAATTGGATGGGAAAACTATTTGAAATTTAAACTTTCCAGCGGGGTAATGTCACATGGCAAAGAGTAAACCAAAGTGTGTACACCATAGTTTACATGTAGCGAGGTTCTTACCGATTGAACTTTGCTATTTGTACACTAATTTTTGACGCATTGTTTGACACTTGCTTTGTTGTCAATTGGATGGGAAAACAATTTGAAATTTAAACAGTCCAACATGGTAATGTCACATGGCAAAGTGTAAACTAAAGTGTACACCATAGTGTACATGTTGCAAGGTTCTTACTGATTTAACTATGCTATTTGTACACTGATTTTTGACACGTCATTTGACACTTACATTGTTGTGAAGTGTCAATTGGATGAGAAAATAGTTTGAAATTTAAACAGTCCAACAGCGTAATGTCACATGGTAATGTGTAAATTAAAGTGTACACCATAGTTTACATGCAGCAAGGTCCTTACCGATTGAAATTTGTTATTTGTACACTGATTTTTGACACATTGTTTGACACTTGCATTGTCGTCAAGTGTCAATTGAATGAGAAAACTAGTTGAAATTTAAGCTATCCAGTAGGTTAATGTCACGTGGCAAAGTGTAAACTAAAGTGTACACCATAGTGTAAATGTAGCAAGGTCCATACCGATTAAACTTTACTATTTGTACACTGATTTTTGATAGGTTGTTTAACACATGCATTGTTGGTAAGTGTCAATTGGATGGGAAAACCATTTGAAATTTAAACTTTCTAATAGGGTGATGTCACGTGGCAATGAGTAAACCAAAGTGTGTACACCATAGTGTACATGTAGCAAAGTTCTTACCGATTGAACTTTGCTATTTGTACACTGATTTTTGACACGTTGCTTGACACTTGTATTGTTGCCAATTGTCAATTGGATGGGAAAACTATTTGAAATTTAAACTGTCTACAGGGTAATGTCACGTGGCAAAGTGTAAACTAAAGTGTACATGTTGAAAGGTTCTTACCGATTGAACTTTGCTATTTGTACACTAATTTTTGACATGTTGGTTGACACTTGCATAGTTGTGAAGTTTCAATTGGATGGAAAAATAGTTTGAAATTTAAGCATTCCAACAGTGTAATGTCACTTGGTAATGTTTAAACTAAAGTGTACACCATAGTTTACATGTAGCAAGGTCCTTACCGATTGAACTTTGCTAATTGTACACTAATGTTTGACACATTGTTTGACACTTGCATTGTTGTCAAGTGTCAATTGGATGGGAAAACTATTTGAAATTTAAGCTATCCAGTAGGGAAATGTCACCTAGCAAAGTATAAACTAAAGTGTACACCGTAGTGTAAATGTAGCAAGGTCCTTACAAATTGAACTTTACTATTTGTAAACCGATTTTTGACAAGTTGTTTCACACATGCATCGTTGTCAAATGTCAATTGGATAGGAAAACTATTTGCAATTTAAATTGTCCAACACTGTAATGTCACGTGGCAAAATTAAACTAAAGTGTACACCATAGTGTACATGTAGTAAGGTCCTTACCGATTGAACTTTGCTATTTGTACACTAATTTTTGACACACTGTTTGACACTTGCATTGTTTTCAAGTTTTTATAGGATGGGAAAATTGTTTGAAATTTAAACTGTCCAATAGGGTAATGTTAAGTGGCAAAGTGTTAACTAAAGTGTACACCATAGTGTACATGTAGTAAGGTTCTTACCGATTGAACTTTGCTATTTGTACATTGATTTTGGACACGATGTTTGACACCTGCATTGTTGTCAAGTGTCAATTGGATGGGAAAACTATTTGAAATTTAAGCTATCCAGTAGGGTAATGTCATGTGGCAAAGTGTAAACTAAAGTGTACACCATAGTGTACATATTGCAACGTTCTTACCGATTGAACTCTACTATTTGTACACTGATTTTTAACACTTTGGTTGACGCTTGCATTGTTGTAAAGTGACAATTGGGTTGGGAAACTACTTGAAATTTAAGCTATCCAATAGGGTAATGTCATGTGGTAAAGTGTAAACTAAAGTGTACACCATAGTGTACATGTAGCAAGGTCCTTACCTATTGAACTTTACTATTTGTACACTGACTTTTGACAGGTTGTTTGACACATGCATTGTTGTCAAGTGTCAATTGGACGGGAAAAATGTTTGAAATTTAAACTGTCTAATATGGTAATGTCACGTGACAAAGTGTAAACTAAAGTGTATACCATAGTGTACATGTAACATGGTCTTTACCGATTAAACTTTACTATTTGCACTGATTTTTGACACGTTGTTTCACACGTGCATCGTTGTCAAGTGTCAATTGGATGGGAAAACTATTTGAAATTTAAACTGTCCAACAGTGTAATGTCGCGTGGCAAAATGTAAACTAAAGTGTACACCATAGTGTGCATGTAGCAAGGTCCTTACCGATTGAACTTTGATATTTGTACACTAATTTTTGACATGCTGCTTGACACTTGCATTGTTGTCAAGTGTCAATTGAATGGAAAAACTATTTGTAATTTAAACTGTCCAACAGGGTAATGTCACTTTGCAAAGTGTAAACTAAGGTGTACGCCATTGTGTACATGTAGCAAGGTTTTTACCGATTGAACTTTGCTATTTGTACATCGATTTTGGACACGATGTTTAACACTTGCATTGTTGTCTAGTGTCAATTGGATGGGAAAACTATTTGAAATTTAATTTGTCTAATAGCATAATGTCACGTGGTAATGTGTAAACTAAAGTGCACACCGTAGTTTACATGTAGGAAGGTCCTTACCGATTTAACTGTACTATTTGTGCACTGATTTTTAACACATTGGTTGATGATTGTATTGTTGCCAAGTGTCAATTGGATTGGAAAACTATTTGAAATTTAAGCTATCCAATAGGGTAATGTCACGTGGCAAAGTGTGAACTAAAGTGTACACCATAGTGTACATGTAGCAAGGTCCTTACCGATTAAACTTTACTCTTTGTACACTGATTTTTTATAGGTTTTTTGACACATGCATTGTTGTCAAATGTCAATTTGATGGGAAAACTGTTTGAAATTTAAACTGTCCAGTAGGGTAATGTCACGTGGCAAAGTGTAAACTAAAGTGTACACCTTAGTGTACAAGTAGCAAGGTCCTTACCGACTGAACTTTACTATTTACACTTATTTTTGACACGTTTCACACATGCATCATTGTCAAGTATCAATTGGATGGGAAAATTGTTTGAAATTTAAACTGTACAACAGGGTAATGTTACGTGGCAAAGTGTTAACTAAAGTGTACACCATAGTGTACATGTAGGGTAATGTCACCTGGCAAAGTGTAGACTAAAGTGTACACCATAGTGTATACGTAGCAAGGTCCTTACCGATTGAACTTTACTACTTGTACACTGATTTTTGACAGGTTGTTTGAAACATGCATTGTTTTCAAGTGTTAATTGGACGGGAAAACTATTTGAAATTTAAACTGTCCAGCAGGGCAATGTCACGTGGCAAAGTGTAAACTAAAGTGTACACCATAGTGTACATGTAGCAAGGTCCATACCGATTGAACCTTACTATTTGCAATGATTTTTGGCACGTTGTTTGACACATGCATCGTAATCAAGTGTCAATTGGATGGAAAAATTGTTTGAAATTTAAACTGTCTAACAGGTTAATGTCACGTGGCAAAGTGTAAACTAAAGTGTACACCATAGTGTACATGTAGTAAGGTTCTTACCGATTGAACTTTGTCAATTGTACAACGATTTTTGACACGTTGTTTGACACTTGCATTGTTGTCAAGTGTTAATTGGATGGAAAAGCTGTTTAAAATTTAAACTGTCCAACAGAGTAATATCACGTGGCAAAGTGTAGGCTAAGGTGTACGTCATAGTGTACATTTAGCAAGGTTCTTAACGATTGAACTTTGCTGTTTGTACGTTGATTTTGGACACGATGTTTGAAACTTACATTATTCTCGAGTGTCAATTGGATGGGAAAGCTATTTGAAATTTAAACTCTCCAACAGGGTAATATCACATGGCACAGTGTAAAGTACAGTGTAAAGTAAAGTGTACACCATAGTGTACATGTAGCAAGGTTCTTACTGATTGAACTTTACAATTGGTAAACTAATTTTTGACACGTTGTTTGACACTTTCGTTGTTGTCAAGTGTCAATTGGATGGTAAAACCGTTTGAAATTTAAACTGTCCCACAGAATAATGTCACGTCGCAAAGTGAAAACCAAAGTGCACCCCATAGTGTACATGTAGCAAGATCCTTACCGATTGAACATTACTAGTTGCACTTACTTTCAAAACGTTGTTTGACACATGCATCGTTGTCAAGTGTCAATTGGATGGGAAAACTATTTGAAATTTAAGCTATCCAGTAGGGTAATGTTACGTGGCAAAGTGTAAACTAAAGTGTACACCATAGTGTATACGTAGCAAGGTCCTTACCGATTGAACTTTACTACTTGTACACTGATTTTTGACAGGTTGTTTGAAACATGCATTGTTGTCAAGTGTTAAGTGGGCGGGAAAACTGTTTGAAATTTAAACTGTCCAGCAGGGTAATGTCACATGGCAAAGTGTAAACTAAAGTGTACACTATAGTGTACATGTAGCAAGGTCCTCACCGATTGAACCTTACTATTTGTAATGATTTTTGACACGTTGTTTGACACATGCATCATTGTCAAGTGTCAATTGGATGGAAAAACTGTTTGAAATTTAAACTGTCTAACAGGCTAATGTCACGTGGTAAAGTGTAAACTAAAGTGTACACCATAGTGTACATGTAGCAAGGTTCTACCGATTGAACTTTGCCAATTGTTCGATAATTTTTGACACATTGTTTGACACTTGCATTGTTGTCAAGTGTCAATTGGATGGAAAAGTTGTTTGAAATTTAAACTGTCCAACAGGGTAATGTCACGTGGGAAAGTGTAAACTAAGGTGTACCTTATAGTGTACATTTAGCAAGGTTCTTAATGATTGAACTTTGCTCTTTGTACGTTGATTTTGGACGCGATGTTTGACACTTACATTGTTGTCAAGTGTCAATTAGATGGGAAAACTATTTGAAATTTAAACTGTCCAACAGGGTAATGTCACATGGCAAAGTATAAACTAAATTGTACACCATAGTGTACATATAGCAAGGTTCTTACCGATTGAACTTTGCAATTTGTAAACTAATTTTTGACACATTGTTTGACACTTTCGTTGTTGTCAAGTGTCAATTGGATAGTAAAACTGTTTGAAATTTAAACTGTCCAACTGGATAATGTCACGTGGTAAAGTGAAAACTAAAGTGCACCCTATAGTGTACATATAGCAAGATCCTTACCGATTGAACATTACTACTTGCACTTATTTTCGAAACGTTGTTTGACACATGCATCGTTGTCAAGTGTCAATTGGATGGGAAAACTATTTGAAATTTAAGCTATCCAGTAGGGTAATGTCACGTGACAAAGTGTAAACTAAAGTGTACACCATAGTGTATACGTAGCAAGGTCCTTACCGATTGAACTTTACTACTTGTACACTGATTTTTGACAGGTTGTTTGAAACATGCATTGTTGTCAAGTGTTAGTTGGATGGGAAAACTATTTGAAATTTAAACTGTCCAGTAGGGTAATGTCATGTGGCAAAGTGTAAACTAAAGTGTACACCATAGTGTATAGGTAGCAAGGTCCTTACCGATTGAACTTTACTATTTGTAATGATTTTTGACATGTTGTTTGACACATGCATTGTTGTCAAGTGTCAATTAGATGGAAAAACTATTTGAAATTTAAACTATCCAACACTGTAATGTCACATGGTAAAATTTAAACTAAAGTGTACACCATAGTGTACATGTAGCAAGGTCCTTATTGATTGAACTTTGCAATTTGTACACTAATTTTTAACATGCTGGTTGACACTTGCATTGTTGTCAAGTGTAAATAGGATGGGAAAATTGTTTGAAATTTAAATTGTCCAACAGGGTAATGTTACGTGGCAAAGTGTTAACTAAAGTGTACACCATAGTATACATGTAACAAGGCTCTTACCGATTGAACTTTGCTATTTGGACACTGATTTTTCACACGTTGTTTGACACTTGCATTGTTGTCAAGTGTCAATTGGATGGGAAAACTGTTTGAAATTTAAACCGTCCGACAGGGTAATGTCATGTGACAAAGTGTAAACTAAAGTGTACAGTATAGTGTACGTGTAGCAAGGTCCTTATCGATTGAACTTTACTATTTGTACTAATTTTTGACACATTGTTTGACACATGCGTCATTGTCAAGTGTCAATTGGATGGGAAAACTATTTGAAATTTAAACTGTCCAACACTGTAATGTCACGTGGAAAAATGTAAACTAAAGTGCGCACCATAGTGATGCAAACCCCGTAGCAATGGAAACTATGAAATCCACAACGAGATTGATACGGAACCCAAGAACGCCAATACTAACCCGATTTTGGATCTTGAACCCCAAGAAGTGAATCAAGAAGCCCTAGATTAGCGAGAACCTAAAACCCCTTGATTACAATTGAAAAAACCCACAATCCGATTGATTAGAACGCCACAAGAAGTTGATTCTTGATACGTTCCAAGATTGTTCAAGAAGAACAATAAATTGAAAGAATAAATTTCTTGTGGCGTTCTAATCAATTGGATTGTGGATTCTTTCAATTGTAATCAAGGGGTTTTAGGTTCTCACTAATCTAGGGTTTCTTGGTTCAATTATTGGGGTTCAAGATCCAAAACCGGGTTAGTATTGGCGTTTTTGGGTTCCGCATCAATCTCGTTGTAGGTTTCGTAGTTTTCGTTGCTACGGGGTTCGCATCAGTAGGTATCAGAGCTTTGGCTCCAATTTAATTAGGTTATATCCTTTGTTTTCTAAATTTTCTTCAATTCCATGTGTTCTTGTAGCCAGAAGGTTTTCTTGATCTTTTGATCCAAAAGTTTCATCAAAAATCTTCAAATTTCGTTTTTGGGCTCAATTTTCGCCCGAATCAGTTTTCGTTTTCTTTGTTGTTTTTGTTATTGATTTCCGGATCTAAAAATTTTTTACTATTCATCTGTACAGTACTTTTAATCCGTACAGTAAAAAAATCTTGTTAAATATTATTGATCCGTCAAATACCAACTTTTATTATTCATTATCATTTCTAAATTACTTGGACACATTAAATCATTCCATTCCTTCAATTCAAGTCAAGCTTTAAAAGTTTTCTTTGAGTCCTTTGTTACAATTATTGAATCACATCCGGTTTGGGGAATTATACACGAATTGATTGATTGATTGAGTTCATTGATTGTTCCTAGAAGCATTTGTTGAAAGAATTGAGTGGTAAAAGGTAGAGAGGTGAGCTTAATAGAGGGTAAAAGCCCTTGTGTGTGTTTCGAGTGACTTTTGGTGAGGCAGTAAAATAAAATTTTAGTGTTAGGATGTCAGAAAGGGCAGAATCAAACTCAAATCGACAAGGCAATAATAGCAATGCATCGAAGGATTTAGTGCAAAGGTTTGAGAGGGCGTTTGGAGATGTGAGAGATAGGTTGGAGAAGCAAGAGGCCTGGATGAATAGATTAGATACATCGGTGGCTAATCTTAGTTGGGGGCATCTAGTGGATGTATCCAATGCCAGAGGACTGGATAGATGGGAGCCTAGGAGGGAAAGGTGAGAGGAGTATGGATATGGGAGTGACGTGGGCGAAGATGAATTTCACGATGTTGAGATGGGAAGGATGAGGAATAGAGGCGATAGGTTCGACAGATGGGGTCAGAATGATCGCGGGGAGGAGTTGGATGGAAACTTGGGAAATAAAAATGACAGTTTCTTCATTCAAAGGAAGGAGTGATCCCGAGACATACCTGGAGTGGAAAATGAAGGTTGAAATGATCTTCGAGTGTTATAACTACTCGGAGGAGAAAAAGGTGAAGTTAGCAGTTTTTGAGTTCAGTGACTATGCAATTTCATGGTAGGATCAAGTGATTACTTCACAACGTAGGAGTGGGGGAAGACCAATCAGCACTTGGGAGGAATTGAAGTCATTGATGAGAAAGAGGTTTGTTCCTAGCCACTATTACCGAGAGATCCATCAAAAACTGCAAGGTCTATATCAAGGGTCGAAAAGTGTAGAGGACTATCATAAGGAGATGGAAATACTCATGATTAGGGCCAATGTGGTGGAGGATCGGGAGGCTACCATGGCACGATTCTTGAATGGGTTGAATAGGAAAATTGCTAATGTAGTGGAGTTGCAACATTATGTGGACTTGGAAGACATGTTGCATGTGGCTATGAAGGTAGAGAGACAGTTGAAGAGGAAAGGGGTAGCTAGGCAGCCGTTAGGAACTTCGAGTGTTAATCCATCTTGGAAGCCAGGGTGGAACAACAACAACAACAAAGGTGATAAAGCTGTACCTAAAGGTAGGAGTGAGTGGCAGAAAGGGAAAGAAGAAAGTGCTAGCAAAACAGCACCCAAAACAGATTCACAACCATCAAGGAATCGAGACATCATGTGTTTCAGATGCTTGGGGTCAGGGCACATTGCTTCTCAATGCCCAAATAAACGGGTAATGGTGTTGTTGGATAATGGAGAGATAGTGACTGAAAGTGAAGGAGAGTTTGAGGACATGCCTGCATTGGAGGACGTTGAAGAAGAAGAAAATTGGAGTTTGTTGTTGGGGAATCGTTGGTGTCAAGGAGAGCTCTTAACACTCAAGTCAAAGTGGATGATTCGGAGCAGCAGCGAGAAAATATATTCCACACTCGTTGTTACGTCAACGATAAGGTATGTAGTATGATTATTGATGGTGGGAGTTGCACGGATGTAGCTAGACAACTTTAGTTGAGAAATTAGGACTAGCATTGTTAAGACACCCTAGGCCTTATAAGTTGCAATGGTTGAATGAAAGTAGGGAAGTTAGGGTGAATAAAAGAGTTTTAATTAATTTCTCAATTGGGAGTTATAGAGACAAAATAGTATGTGATGTGGTGCCTATGCATGTGGGTCATATCTTGTTAGGAAAACCATGGCAATATGACAGAAGGGTCACACTTGATGGATATAGGAATCGTTATAGCTTTGTCAAGGATGGGAAGACTGTTACTCTTGCGCCGTTAACACCGGCACAAGTGTATGGAGATCAAATCAAGCTGAAAAGTGAGGAAGACGAGAAAATAAGAGAGCCAGGAAAAAGGAGAGGCAATAGTGAAACCATCACTAAGAAAATAGTGAGGTGGCTGAGAGTGGAGAAAAGAGAGAGAAGCCACATGAGCGAAGAGAAAAGGAGTCAGTTGAGAGGAGAGAAAAAGAGTCAGCTGAGCAGAGAGAAAAGCCAAAGGTTTACTTCAATGCAAAAGAGAGTGAGCTGAAAAAGGCTATGAGCGATAATAGGTAAATGATATTGTTAGTGTACAAGGAGTCCCTCCTCAATTATGAGGATCATAATGAGGATTCTAACACATCCCTCCTAGTTTGGTTAAGTCTTTATTGCAGGAGTTCGACGGCGTGTTTCCTGAGGAGATGCCAAGTGGATTGCCACCAATCAGAGGCATCGAGCACCAGCTTGACTTTGTACCTGGAGCTGTCATACCGAATCGACCAGCTTACTGAAGCAATCCCGAGGAGACGAAGGAGCTTCAAAGGCAAGTGGAGGAGTTGATGAGCAAAGGTTATGTCAGGGAGAGCATGAGTCCATGTGATGTACCTGTTTTGCTGGTGCCTAAGAAGGACGGGACTTGGAGATTGTGCGTGGATTGCCGAGCTATCAACAATATCATGGTAAAGTATCATCACCCAATACCTAGGCTAGATGATATGCTTGATGAGCATTTAGAACATTTAAATTGTGTGCTTGTTGTGTTGCGAAAGGAACAACTATATGCTAATTTCAAAAAGTGCACATTTTGCATGGATAGAGTTGTTTTCCTAGGATTTGTCCTTAGTGCTAACGGGGTGGAAGTAGATGAATAAAAGATAAAAGCTATAAAGGAATGGCCAACACCTAAGACTATAACTGAAGTTAGGAGTTTTCATGGATTGGCTAGTTTTTATAGGCGATTTGTAAGAGATTTTAGCACCATCACCACACCATTGACTGAAATAGTAAAGAAGAAGTGTAGGTTTTCATTGGGGAGAATCTCAAGAAATTGCATTTAACACCATTAAGGATAAGCTATGTAAAGCACCTATTTTTGCATTACCAAATTTTGATAAAACATTCGAGGTTGAGTGTGATGCATCAGGAATAGGTATAGGAGCAGTGTTAATGCAAGAAAAGAGACCTATTGCTTACTTTAGCGAAAAGTTGAGTGGGGTAGCATTGAATTATTCGACATATGACAAGGAGCTGTATTCACTTGTTCGAGCATTGGAGACTTGGCAGCACTACTTATAGCCAAAGGAATTCGTGATACACACCGATCATGAATCTTTAAAGCATTTGCGAGGTCAAGGTAAGTTGAACAAAAGACATGCGAGATGGGTGGAGTTTATCGAGACATTTCCCTACGTCATCAAGTACAAACAAGGTAACAAAAATATAGTTGCTGATGCGTTGTCTCGAAGGTACGTGCTTTTAAATTCATTAAGTACTAAATTACTTGGTTTCGAGGATATTAAGGGCATGTATGAATCTGATTGTGATTTTTCTAGTATTTATGCTTCATGTGACAAAGGTGCATTTGATAAATTCTATAGGCATGAAGGATATTTGTTTAGGGAAGATAAGTTGTGTATTCCTAATTGTTCTTTACGCGAATTATTGGTAAGGAAAGCACATGGGGGTGGTCTAATGGGACACTTCGGGGTTCAAAAGACTTTAGACATGTTAGGGGAACATTTTTATTGGCCTAAAGTGCAACATGACCTAGAACAAATATGTGGAAAGTGCATAACTTGTAAAAAGGCTAAGTCTAAGGTTCAACCCCATGGTTTGTATACTCCTTTGCCTGTACCTAGTGACCCTTGGGTAGACATATCTATGGATTTTGTGTTAGGTTTGCCTAGGACAAAAAGGGGTCGGGATTCAATATTTGTAGTGGTCGATAGGTTTAGTAAGATGGCACACTTCATACCATGTCATAAAACTGACGATGCTACTAATATTGCAGACTTATTCTTTAGGGAAATAGTACGTTTATATGGAGTACCTAAAAGTATAGTGTCTGATAGGGACGTGAAGTTTTCGAGTCATTTTTGGCGTGTTCTGTGGAGTAAGTTGGAACTAAGTTATTATTTTCTACAACTTGTCATCCACAAACAGATGGATAAACTGAGGTAGTTAATCGAACCATGACTCAACTACTTAGGACAGTGATCAATAAAAATCTGAAATCATGGGACGAGTGTTTACCATTTATAGAATTTACATATAATCGAGCTACACATTCTACTACTTTGTTTTCTCCTTTTGAAATTGTTTATGGTTTTAATCCACTAACACCTATGGATTTAATGCCTTTGCCCGTGCATGAACAAGGTAGCTTGGATGGGAAACGAAAAGCCGAGATGGTGAAAACACTCCATGAAAAGATCAGGATGCAGATCGAAGAGAAAGGAAAGCTGATTGCATCAAAGGCAAATAAAGGAAGAAGACGCGTCACATTTAAGCTTGGAGATTGGGTCTGGGTGCATTTCAGGAAAGAGCGTTTTTCAGAACAGAGGAAATCAAATTGCAACCACGAGACGATGAGAGGATCAATGACAATGCATACAAAGTGGATTTACCTGGTGAGCATAATGTTTTAGCTACTTTTAATGTATCTGATCTCTCTCTGTTTGATACAGGTTTAGATTCGAGGATGAATCCTTTTGAAGATGGAGGGGATGATATGATCCAGGAGTCGAGCCCGACGAAGGCAAGTGCGAGACGAGACCCGTTAATAGTCGATGGCGGACCAATGATGCGATCAAGGGCAAAGCAAGTGAAACAAGCGATGGGATTGCTCGTCCAAGAAACCATTGATGGAACCATGTTCGGGACTCAAAATGAAGCAACTTTCATGTTTGGGTCGAAGGCCGAATTAACTTGGATCAATTTGTTATCAAGGGATGAAAGCGGAGGCTGAAGACAGCACCATGCGGCCGCACAGGCAAAACCACATGCGGCTGCACACATGCATACCGAAAACCAAAAGACTAATTCCTGTTAAACCATGCGACCGCATGGATTTACACCATGCGGCCGTACCAGCCAAAAAAATTGGCGAATTTTCTAATTTTGGCCGAATTTCCTAGTTTCGATAGAATTCGTTTGAAATCAAATTATTACCATAATTTGATGGGTTTTGGACTTTTTATTCATTAGTATAAATAGGAGATTACTTTTTTTTTTGTAACAACTTTGAACTTTTGACTTTTAAATTAATATTATAGAGAGAGAAATTTATTCTTTCAATTTATTGTTCTTCTTGAACAATCTTGGAACTTATCAAGAATCAACTTCTTGTGGCGTTCTAATCAATCAGATTGTGGGTTCTTTCAATTGTAATCAAGGGGTTTTAGATTCTCGCTAATCTAGGGTTTCTTGGTTCAATTCTTGGGGTTCAAGATCCAAAACTGGGTTAGTATTGGCGTTCTTGGGTTCCGCATCAATCTTGTTGTGGGTTTCGTAGTTTCCATTGCTACGGGGTTCGCATCACATAGTGTACATGTAGCAAGGTCCTTACCGATTGAACTTTGCTATTTGTACACTAATTTTTGACACACTTTTGATACTTGCATTGTTGTCTAGTGTCAATAGGATGGGAAATTTGTTTGAAATTTAAATTGTCCAACAGGGTAATGTCACGTGGCAAAGTGGAAACTAAAGTGTGCACCATAGGGTACATGTAGCAAGGTTCTTATCGATTGAATTTTGCCATTTGTACAACGATTTTTGACACCTTGTTTGACACTCGCATTGTTGCCAAGTGTTAATTCGATGGAAAAACTGTTTGAAATTTAAACTGTCCAATAGGGTAATGTCATGTGGCAAAATGTAAACTAAGGTGTACGCCATCGTGTACATGTAGCAAGGTTCTTACCGATTGAACTTTGCTGTCTGTACATTGATTTTGGACCCGATGTTTGACACTTACATCGTTGTCAAGTGTCAATTGGAAGGAAAAACTATTTGAAATTTAAGCTATCCAGTAGGGTAATGTAACGTGGCAAAGTGTAAACTAAAGTGTACACCATAGTGTAAATGCAGCAAGGTCCTTACTGATTGAAGTTCACTACTTGTACACTGATTTTTGACAAGTTGTTTGAAACATGAATTGTTGTCAAGTGTCAATTGGACGGAAAAACTGTTTGAAATTTAAACTGTCCAGCAGGGTAATGTCACGTGACAAAGTGTAAACTAAAGTGTACACGATAGTGTAAATGTGGCAAAATCCTTACTAATTGAAATTTACTATTTGTACACTAATTTTTGACACGTTGTTTGACGCTTGCATTATTTTAAATTGTCAACTGGATGGGAAAATTATTTGAAATTTAAGCTATCGAGTGGGGTAATGTCACGTGGCAAAGTGTAATCTAAAGTGTACACCATAGTGTGTATGTAGCAAGGTCATTACCGATTGAACTTTAGTATTTGTACACTGATTTTTCACATGTTGTTTGACACTTGCATTGTTGTCAAGTGTCAATTGGATGGGAAAACTATTTGAAATTTAAATCGTCCAGTAGGGTAATGTCACGTGACAAAGTGGAAACTAAAGTGTACACCATAATGTACATGTAGCAAGGTCCTTATCGATTGAACTTTACTATTTGTATTGAATTTTGACACGTTGCTTGACACATGCATCATTGTCAAGTGTCAATTGGATGGGAAAACAGTTTGAAATTTAAACCGCCCAACACTGTAATGTCACGTGGCAAAATGTAAACTAATGTGTACACCATAGTGTACTTGTAGCAAGGTCCTTACCAATTGAACTTTGTAATTTGTACACTAATTTTTGAGACGCTGTTTGACACTTCCATTGTTGTCTAGTGTCAATAGGATGGGAAAATTGTTTGAAATTTAAGCTGTCCAACAGGGAAATATCACATGGCAAAGTGGAAACTAAAGTGTGCACCATAATGTACATGTAGAACTTTGTTATTTGTACAATGATTTTTGACACGTTGTTTGACACTTGCATTGTTGTCGAGTGTCAAATGGATGGAAAAATTGTTTGAAATTTAAACTGTGTAACAGGGTAATGTCACGTGGCAAAGTGTAAACAAAAGTGTACACCATAGTGTACATTTAGCAATATTCTTACCGATTGAACTTTGCCAATTGTACAACAATTTTTGACATATTGTTTAACACTTGCATTGTTGACAAGTGTCAATTGGATGGAAAAACAGTTTGAAATTTAAACTGTCCAACAAGGTAATGTCACGTGGCAAAGTGCAAACTAAGGTGTACGCCATAGTCTACATGTAGCAATGTTCTTACCGATTGAACTTTGCTGTTTATACATTGATTTTGGCCACGATGTTCGATACTTGCATCGTTGTCAAGTGTCAATTGGATGGTGAAACTATTTTAAATTTAAACTGTCCAACAGGGTAATGTCGCGTGGCAAAGTGTAAACTAAAGTGCACACCATAGTTTACATGTAGAAGGTTCTTACCGATTGAGTTTTGCAATTTGTAAACTAATTTTTGACACGTTGTTTGACACTTTTGCTGTTGTCAAGTGTCTATTGGATGGTAAAACTATTTGAAATTTAAACTCTCCAACAGGATAATACCACATGGCAAAGTGAAAACTAATGTGCACACCATAGTGTACATGTAGCAAGATCCTTGCCGATTGAAGTTTACTACTTGCACTGATTTTTGAAACGTGGTTTGACACATGCATCGTTGTCAAGTGTAAATTGGATGGGAAAACTATTTGAAATTTAAGATATCCAGTAGCGTAATGTCATGTGGCAAAATGCAAACTAAAGTATACACCATAGTGTACATGTAGCAAGGTCCTTACCGATCGAACCCTACTACTTGTACACTAATTTTTGACAGTTTGTTTGAAACATGCATTGTTGTCAACTGTCAATTGGATGGGAAAACTATTTGAAATTTAAACTATCCAGTAGGGTAATGTCGAAGTGTAAACTAAAGTGTACACCATAGTGTACATGTAGCAAGATCCTTACCAATTGACCTTTACTATTTGCACTGATTTTTGACACATTGTTTGACACATGCATCGTTGTCAAGTGTCAAGTGGATGGGAAAACTTTTTGAAATTTAAACTGTCCAGCACTGTAATGTCACGTGCCAAAATTTAAACTAAAGTGTACACCATGTGGTACATGCAGCAAGGTCCTTATCAATTGAACTTTGCTATTTGTAGACTAATTTTTGACACGCTGTTTGACACTTGCATTGTTGTCAAGTGTCAATAGGATGGGAAAATTGTTTAAAATTTAAACTGTCCAACAGGGTAATGTTAAGTGGTAATGTGTAAACTAAACTGTACACCATAGTTTACATGTAGCAAGATCCTTACTGATCGAAATTTGCTATTTGTACACAGATTTTTGACACATTATTTGACGCTTGCATTGTTGTCAAGTGTCAATTGGATGGGAAAACTATGTGAAATTTAAGCTGTCCAGTAGGATAATGTCACGTGGCAAAGTGTAAACTAAAGTTTACACCATAGTGTAAATGTGGTAAGGTCCATACCGATTGAACTTTAGTATTTGTACACCAATTTTTGACAGGTTGCTTTACACGTGCATTGTTGTCAAGTGTCAATTGGATGGGAAAACTATTTGAAATTTAGACTATCCAGCATGGTAATGTCACGTGGCAAAGTGTAAACTAAAGTGTACACCATAGTGTACATGTAGCAAGGTCGTTACCGATTGAACTTTACAATTTGTACACTAATTTTTGACAGGTTGCTTGACGCATGCATCATTGTCAAGTTTCAATTCAATGGGAAAACTATTTGAAATTTAAACTGTTCAACACTGTAATGTCACGTGGTAAAATGTAAACTAAAGTATACACCATAGTGTACATGTAGCAAGGTCCTTACCAATTGAACTTTGCTATTTGTACTCTAATTTTTGACACGCTATTTGACACTTGCATTGTTGTCAAGTGTCAATAAGATGGGAAAATTGTTTGAAATTTAAACTGTCTGACAGGATAATGTTACGTGGCAAAGTGTTAACTAATGTGTACACCATAGTGTACATGTAGCAAGGTTCTTACCGATTCAACTTTGCTATTTGTACACTGATTTTTGACACGTTGTTTGACGCTTGCATTGTTGTCAAGTGTCAATTGGATGGGAAAAACGATTTGAAATTTAACCTATCGAGTAGGGTAATGTCATGTGGCAAAGTATAAACTAAAGTGTACACCATAGTGTACATGTGTCAAGGTCCTTACCGATTGAACTTTACTATTTGTACAATGATTTTTGACACGTTGCCTGACACTTGCATTGTTGTCAAGTGTCAATTGGGTGGGAAAACTATTTAAAATTTAAACTTTCCAGCAAGGTAATGTCACGTGGCAAAGAGTAAACCGAAGTGTGTACACCATAGTGTACATGTAGGAAGGTTCTTACCGATTAAACTTTGCTATTTGTACACTAATTTTTGATATGCTGTTTGACACTTGCATTGTTGTCAATTGTCATTTGGATGGGAAAACTGTTTGAAATTTAAACTGTCCAACATGGTAATATCACGTGGCAAAGTGTAAACTAAATTGTACACCATAGTGTACATGTTGTAAGGTTCTTACCGATTGAACTATGCTATTTGTACACTAATTTTTGACACGTTGTTTGACACATGCATTGTTGTGAAATGTCAAGTCGATGGGAAAATAGTTTGAAATTTAAATAGTCCAACAGCGTAATGTCACGTGGTAATGTGTAAACTAAAGTGTACACCATAGTTTACATGTAGCAAGGTCCTTACCGATTGAAATTTGCTATTTGTACACTGATTTTTGACACATTGTTTGACGCTTGCATTGTTGTCAAGTGTCAATTGGATGAGAAAACTATTCGAAATTTAAGCTCTCTAGTATGGTAATGTCATGTGGCAAAGTGTAAACTAAAGTGTACACCATAGTGTAAATGTAGCAAGGTTCATACCGACAGAACTTTACTATTTGTACACTGATTTTTGACTGGTTGTTTAACACATGCATTGTTGTTAAGTGTCAATTGGACGAAAAAGCTATTTGAAATTTAAACTGTCTAATAGGGTAATGTCACGTGACAAAGTGTAAACTAAAGTGTACACCATAGTGTACATGTAGCAAGGTTCTTACCGATTGAATTTTGCCACTTGGACAACGATTTTTGACACGTTGTTTGACACTCGTATTATTGTCAAGTGTTAACTCGATGGAAAAACTTTTTTAAATTTAAACTGTCCAAAAGGGTAATGTCACGTGACAAAGTGTAAACTAAGGTGTACGCCATAGTGTACATGTAGCAAGGTTCTTACTGATTGAACTTTGCTATTTGTACATTGATTTTGGACACGATGTTTGACACTAGCATTGTTGTCAAGTGTCAATTGGATGGGAAAACTATTTGAAATTTAAATTGTCCAATAGGGTAATGTCACGTGGCAAAGTGTAAACTAAAGTGTACACCATAGTGTACATGTAGCAAGGTTCTTACCGATTGAACTTTACAATTTGTAAACCAATTTTTGACACGTTGTTTGACACTTTTGTTGTTGTCAGGTGTCAATTGGATGGTAAAACTGTTTGAAATTTAAACTGACCAACATGATAATGTCACGTGGTAAAATGAAAACTAAAGTGTACATCATAGTGTGCATGTAGCAAGATCCTTACCGATTGAACCTTACTATTTGCACTGATTTTTGAAATGTGGTTTGACACAAGTATCGTTGTCAAGTGTCAATCGGATGGGAAAACTATTTGAAATTTAAGCTTCTAGCAGGGTAATGTTACGTGGAAAAGTGTAAACTAAAGTGTACACCATAGTGTACATGTAACAAGGTCCTTATCGATTGAATTTTACTACTTGTACACTAATTTTTGACAGGCTGTTTGAAACATGCGTTGTTGTTAAGTGTCAATTAGACGGGAAAACTGTTTGAAATTTAAACTGTCCAGTAGGGTATTGTCACGTGGCAAAGTGTAAACTAAAGTGTACACCGTAGTGTACATGTAGCAAGGTCCTTACTGATTGAACTTTGCTTTTTGTACACTAATTTTTGACACGTTGTTTGACACTTGCATTGTTGTCAAGTGTCAATAGGATGGAAAAACTGTTTGAAATTTAAACTTTCCAACAGGATAATATCACGTGGCAAAGTGTAAACTAAAGTGTGCACCATATTGCACATGTAGCAAGGTTCTTACCGATTGAACTTAGCCATTTGTACACAGATTTTTAACACGTTGTTTGACATTTACATTGTTGTTAAGTGTCAATTGGATGGGATAACTTTTTGAAATTTAAATTGTCCAACAGGTTAATGTCACGTGGCAAATTGTAAACTTAAATTTATACCGTAGTGTACATGTAGCAAGGTTGTTATAGATTGAACTTTATAATTTGTACACTGATTTTCGACACGTTGTTTGACACTTGCATTACTGTCAAGTGTCAATTGGATGGGAAAACTATACGAAATTTAAACTGTCCAACAGGGTAATGTCGCGTGGCAAAGTGTAAACTGAAGTGTACATCATAGTGTACATGTAGCAAGATTCTGGCCGATTGATTTTTTGCTATTTATATGCTGATTTTTGACTCGTTGTTTGACACTTGCATTGTTGTCAAGTGTCAATTGGATGGGAAAACTATTTGAAATTTAAATTGTCCAGCAGGGTAATGTCATGTGACAAAGTGGAAACTAAAATGTATACCATAGTGTACATGTAGTAGGGTTCGTATCGATTGAACTTCGCAATTTGTACACTGGTTTTTGACAAGTTCTTTGACACTTTCATTATTATCAAGTGTCAATTGGATAGGAAAACTGCATGAAATTTAAACCGTCCAATAGGATAATATTATGTGGCAAAGTGTAAACTAAAGTGTACAATATAGTGTACATGTAGCAAGATCCATACCGATTGAACTTTGCTATTTGTACACAGATTTTTGACACGTTGTTTGACTCTTGCATTGATGTCAAGTGTAAATTGGATGGGAAAACTATTTGAAATTTAAACTATCCAACATGGTAAAGTCACGTGGTAAAGTGTAAGCTAAATTTTCATCATAGTGTACATGTAGCAAGATCCGTATAGATTGAACTTTGCTATTTTTACAATGATTTTTGGCACGTTCTTTGACACTTGCATTGTTGTCAACCTTCTATTGGATGGAAAAATTGTTTGACTTTAAAACTGTCCAGCAGGACAATGTCACGTGGCAAAGTGCAAACCAAAATGTACACCATAGTGTACATGTAGCAAGGTTTTTACTGATTGAACTTTGGTACTTGTACACTGATTTTTGATACGTTGTTTAACACTTGCATTGTTGTCAAATGTCAATTGGATGGAAAAACTGTCCAACAGGGTAATATTACGTGGCAAAGTGTAAACTAAAGCGTACACTACAGTGTTCATGTAGTAAGGTTCTTACTGATTGAACATTGCTATTTGTACACTAATTTTTGCACGTTATTTGACACTTGCATTCTTGTCATGTGTCAATAGGGTGGGAAAACTGTTTGAAATTTAAATTGTCCAACAGTGTAATGTCATATGACAAAGTGTAAACTAAAGTGTACACCATAGTTTACATGTAGCAAGGTCCTTACCGATTGAACTTTGCTAATTTAAACTGTCCAACAGTGTAATGTCACGTGGCAAAGTGTAAACTAAAGTATACACCATAGTGTACTTGTAGCAAGGTCTTTACCGATTGAATTTTGCTTTTTGTACACTGATTTTCGACATGTTGTTTGACACTTGTATTGTTGTCTAGTGTCAATTGGATTAGAAAGACGGTTTGAAATTTAAAATGTCCAACAGGGTAATGATATGTGACAAAGCGTAAACTAAAGTGTACACCATAGTGCACATGTAGCGAGGTTCTTACTGATTGAACTTTGCTATTTGTATAATAATTTTCGGCATGTTGTTTAACACTTGTCTGGTTGTCAAGTGTTAATTGGATGGAAAAATTGCTTGAAATTTAAACTGTCCAACAGGGCAATCTTACATGGCAAAGTGTAAACTAAAGTGTACACCATAGTGTACATGTTGTAAGGTTCTTAATGATTGAACATTGCTATTTCCACACTGATTTTCAACACATTGTTTGACACTTGCAATGTTCTCAAGTTTCAATTGGATGGGAAAACTGTTTGAAATTTAAACTGTCCTACAGGGTAATGTCACGTGGCAAAGTGTTAACTAAAGTGTACACCATAGTGTAAATGTAGCAATGTTCTTACCGATTGAACTAGACTCTTTATACATTGATTTTTGACACGTTGTTTGACACTTGCAATGTTGTCAAGTGTCAATTGGATGGGAAAACCATTTGAAATTTAAACTGTCCAACAGGGTAATGTCACGTGGCAAAGTGTAAATTAATGTGCATACCATAGTGTATATGTAGCAAGGTTCGTATCGATTGAACTTTGTTATTTGTTCATTGATTTTTGACACTTGCATTGTTGACCGATTGAACTTTACTATTTGTACACTGATTTTTGCCAGGTTGTTTGACACATGCATCGTTGTCAAGTGTCAATTGGATATGAAAACTATTTGAAATTTAAACTGTCCAACACTGTAATGTCACGTGGCAAAATGTAAACTAAAGTGCACCATAGTGTACATGTAGCAAGTTCCTTACCGATTGAACTTTGCTATTTGTACACTAATTTTTGACACGCTGTTTGACAATTGCATTGTTTTCAAGTTTCAATAGGGTGGGAAAATTGTTTGAAATTGAAACTGTCCGACAGGGTAATGTTATGTGTAAAGTGTTAACTAAAGTTTACACCATAGTGTACATGTAGCAAGGTTCTTACCGATTGAACTTTGCTATTTGTATACTAATTTTTCACTCGCTGTTTAACACATGCATTATTGTCAATTGTCAATTGGATGAGAAAACTGTTTGAAATTTAAACTGTCCAACATGTTAATGTCACGTGGCAAAGTGTAAACTAAAGAGTACACCATAGTGTACATATTACAACGTTCTTACCGATTGAACTCTACTATTTGTACACTGATTTTTGACACTTTGGTTGACGCTTGCATTGTTGTCAAGTGACAATTGGGTGGAAAACTACTTGAAATTTAAGTTATCCAGTAGGGTAATGTCATGTGGCAAAGTGTAAACCAAATTGTATACCATAGTGTACATGTAGCAAGGTCCTTACCTATTGAACTTCACTATTTGTACACTGATTTTTGACAGGTTGTTTGACACATGCATTGTTGTCAAGTGTCAATTGGACGGGAAAACTATTTGAAACTTAAAATGTCCAGCAGGGTAATGTCACGTGGCTAAGTGTAAACTAAAGTGTATACCATAGTGTACATGTAACATGGTCCTTACCGATTGAACTTTACTATTTGCACTAATTTTTGACACGTTGTTTCACACATACATCATTGTCAAGTGTCAGTTGGATGGGAAAACTGTTAGAAATTTAATTTGTCCAACAGTGTAATGTCACGTGGCAAAATGTAAACTAAAGTATACACCATAGTGTACATGTAGCAAGGTCCTTACCAATTGAACTTTGATATTTGTACACTAATTTTTGACACGCTGTTTGACACTTGCATTGTTGACAAGTGTCAATAGGATGGGAAAATTGTTTGAAATTTAAACTGTCCAATAGGGTAATGTTATGTGGTAAAGTGTTAACTAAAGTGTACACCATAGTGTACATGTAGCAAGGTTCTTACACATTGAACTTTGATATTTGTACACTAATTTTTGACACGCTGTTTGACACTTGCATTGTTGTCAAGTGTCAATAGGATGGGAAAATTGTTTGAAATTTATACTGTCTAATAGGGTAATGTTATGTGGTAAAGTGTTAACTAAAGTGTACATTATAGTGTACATGTAGCAAGGTTCTTACACATTGAACTTTGCTATTTGGACACTGACTTTTCACAGGTTGTTTGACACTTGCATTATTGTCAAGTGTCAATTGGATGGAAAAATTATTTTTAATTTAAACTGTCTAACAGGGTAATGTCACGTGGCAAAGTGTAAACTAAGGTGTATGCCATAGTGTACATGTAGCAAGGTTCTTAGCGATTGAACTTTGCTATTTGTACATTGATTTTGGACACAATGTTTGACACTTGCATTGTTGTCAAATGTCAATTGGATGAGAAAACTATTTGAAATTTAAGCTATCCAGTAGGGTAATGTCATGTGGCAGAGTGTAAACTAAAGTGTACACCATAGTGTACATATTGCAACGTTCTTACCGATTGAACTCTACTATTTGTACACTGATTTTTGACACTTTGGTTGGTGCTTGCATTGTTGTCAAGTGTCAATTGGATTGGAAAACTACTTGAAATTTAAGCTATCTAGTAGGGTAATTTCATGTGGCAAAGTGTAAACTAAAGTGTACACCATAGTGTACATGTAGCAAGGTCCTTACCTATTGAACTTTATTATTTGTACACTGATTTTTGACAGGTTGTTTAACACATGCATTGTTGTCAAGTGTCAATTGGATGGGAAAACTGCTTGAAATTAAAACTGTCCAGCAGGGTAATATCATGTGATAAAGTGTAAACTAAAGTGTATACCATAGTGTACGTGTATCATGGTCCTTACCGATTGAACTTTACTATTTGCACTGATTTTTGACACGTTGTTTCGCACATGCATCGTTGTCAAGTGTCAATTGGATGGGAAAACTGCTTGAAATTTAAATTGTCCAATGGTGTAATGTCACGTGGTAAAATGTAAACTAAAGTGTACACCATAGTGTACATGTAGTAAGGTCCTTACCGATTGAACTTTGATATTTGTACACTAATTTTTGACACGCTGTTTAACACTTGCATTGTGGTCAAGTGTCAATAGGATTGGAAAATTATTTGAAATTTAAACTATCCAATAGGGTAATGTTATGTGGTAACGTGTTAACTAAAGTGTACGCCATAGTGTACAGTAGCAAGGTTCTTACACATTGAACTTTGCTATTTGTACACTAATTTTTCACATGCTGTTTGACAGTTGCATTGTTGTCAAATGTCAATTAGATGAAAAAACTATTTGAAATTTAAATTGTCTAATAGGGTAATATCACGTGGAAAAGTATAAACTAAGGTGTACGCCATAGTGTCATGTAGCAAGGTTCTTAGCGATTGAACTTTGCTATTTGTACATTAATTTTGGACACGATGTTTGACACTTGCATTGTTGTCGAGTGTCAATTGGATGGGAAAATTATTTGAAATTTAAGCTATCCAGTAGGGTAATGTCATGTGGCAAAGTGTAAACTAAAGTGTACACCATAGTGTACATATTGCAACATTCCTACCGATTTAACTCTACTATTTGTACACTGATTTTTGACACATTGGTTGACGCTTGCATTGTTGTCAAGTGTCAATTGGATTGGAAAACTATTTGAAATTTTAAGCTATTCAGTAGGGTAATGTCACGTGGCAAAGTATAAGCTAAAGTGTACACCATAGTGTACATGTAGCAAGGTCCTTACTGATTGAACTTTACTCTTTGTACACTGATTTTCAACAGGTTGTTTGACACATGCATTGTTGTCAAGTGTCAATTTGATGGGAAAACTGTTTGAAATTTAAACTGTCCAGCAGGGTAATGTCACGTGGCAAAGTGTAAACTAAAGTGTACACCATAGTGTACATGTAGCAAGGTCCTTACGGACTGAACTTTACTATTTGCACTAATTTTTGACACGTTGTTTCACACATGCATTGTTGTCAAGTATCAATTGGATGGGAAAACTATTTGAAATTTAAACTGTCCAACACCGTAATGTCACGTGGCAAAATGTAAACTAAAGTGTACACCATAGTGTACATGTAGCAAGGTCCTTACCAATTGAACTTAGCCATATGTACACTAATTTTTAACACGCTGTTTGACAGTTGCATTGTTGTCAAGTGTCAATAGGATGGGAAAATTGTTTGAAATTTAAACTGTACAACAGGGTAATGTTACGTAGCAAAGTGTTAACTAAAATGTACACCATAGTGTACATGTAGCAAGATTCTTACAGATTGAACTCTGCTATTTGGACACTAATTTTTCACACGTTGTTTGACACTTCAATTGTTGTCAAGTGTCAATTGGACGGGAAAACTGTTTGAAGTTTAAACTGTCCAGTAGGGTAATGTCACGTGACAAAGTGTAAAATAAAGTGTACACCACAGTGTACATGTGGCAAGGTCCTTATCGATTGAAATTTACTGTTTGTACTGATTTTTGACACGTTGTTTGACACATGCATCGTTGTCAAGTGTCAATTGGATGGAAAAACTGTTTGAAATTTAAATTGTCCAACACTGTAATGTCACGTGACAAAATGTAAACTAAAGTGTACACCATAGTGTACATTTAGCAAGGTCCTTACCGATTGTACTTTAATTTTGTACCCTAATTTTTGAGACGCAGTTTGACACTTGCATTGTTGTCTAGTGTCAATAGGATGGGAAAATTGTTTGAAATTTAAACTGTCCAGAAGGTAATGTCACGTGGCAAAGTGGTAACTAAAGTGTGAACCGTAATGTACATGTTTCAAGGTTCTTACTGATTGAACTTTGCTATTTGTACAATGGTTTTTGACACGTTATTTGACACTTGCATTGTTGTCAAGTGTCAATCGGATGGAAAAACTGTTTGAAATTTAAACTTTTCGGCAGGGTAATGTCATCTGACAAAGTGTAAACTAAAGTGTACAGCATAGTGTACGTGTAGCAAGGTCCTTATCGATTAAACTTTACTATTTGTATTATTTTTGACACATTGTTTGACACATGCGTCGTTGTCAAGTATCAATTGGATGGGAAAACTGTTTGAAATTTAAACTGTCCAACACTGTAATGTCATGTGGGAAAATGTAAACTAAAGTATACACCATAGTGATGCAAACCCCGTAGCAATGGAAACTACGAAACCCACAATGAGATTGATGCGGAACTCAAAAACGCCAATACTAACCCGGTTTTGGATCTTGAACCCCAAGAATTGAACCAAGAAACCCTAGATTAGCGAGAACCTAAAACCCCTTGATTACAATTGAAAGAACCCACAATCCGATTGAATAGAACGCCACAAGAAGTTGATTCTTGATAAGTTCCAAGATTGTTCAAGAAGAACAATAAATTGGAAGAATAAATTTCTTGTGGCGTTCTACTCAATCGGATTGTGGGTTCTTTCAATTATAATCAAGGGGTTTTAGGTTCTCGCTAATCTAGGGTTTCTTGGTTCAATTCTTGGGTTTCAAGTTCCAAAATCGGGTTAGTATTGACGTTCTTGGGTTCCGTATCAATCTCGTTGTGGGTTTCATAGTTTCCATTGCTACGGATTCGCATCAGTTGGTATCAGAGCTTTGGCTCCAATTTAAAAGTTTTCTTTGAGTCCTTTATTACAATTATTGAATCACATCCGGTTTGGGGAATTCTACACAAACTGATTGATTGATTGAGTTCATTGATTGTTCCTAGAAGCAATTGTTGAAAGAATTGAGTGGTAAAAGGCAGAGAGGTGAGCTTAATAGAGGGTAAAACCCTTGTGTGTGTTTCAAGTGACTTTTGGTGAGACAGTAAAATAAAATTTTAGTGTTAGGATGTCAGAAAGGGCAGAATCAAACTCAAGCCAACAAGGCAATAATAGCAATGCATCGGAGGATTTAGTGCAAAGGTTTGAGAGGGCGTTTGGAGATGTGAGAGATAAGTAGGAGAAGCAGGAGGCTTGGATGAACAGATTAGATACATCGGTGGCTAATCTTAGTCGGGGGCATCGAGTGAATGTATCCAATGCCAGACGACCGGATAGATGGGAGCCTAGGAGGGAAAGGTGAGAGGAATATGGATATGGGAGTGACATGGGCGAAGATGAATTTCACGGTGTTGAGATGGGAAGGGTGAGGAATAGAGGCGATAGGTTCGACAGACTGGGTCGGAATGATCGCGGGGAAGAGTTGGATGGAAACTTGGGAAATATAAAAATGACAGTTCCTTCATTCAAAGGAAGGAGTGATCCCGAGGCATACCTGGAGTGGGAAAGGAAGGTTGAAATGATCTTCGAGTGTTATAACTACTCGGAGGAGAAAAAGGTGAAGTTAGTAGTTTTGGAGTTCAGTGACTATGCAATTTCATGGTGGGATCAAGTGATTACTTCACAACGTAGGAGTGGGGGAAGACCAATCAGTACTTGGGAGAAATTGAAGTCATTGATGAGAAAGAGGTTTTTTCTTAGCCACTATTACCGAGAGATCCATCAAAAATTGCAAGGTCTATATCAAGGATCGAAAAGTGTAGAGGACTATCATAAGAAGATGGAAATACTCATGATTAGGGCCAATGTGGTGGAGAATCGGGAGGCTACCATGGCACGATTCTTGAATGGGTTGAATAGGGAAATTGCTAATGTAGTAGAGTTGCAACATTATGTGGAGTTGGAAGACATGTTGCATGTGGCTATGAAGGTAGAGAGACAGCTGAAGAGGAAAGGGGCAGCTAGGCAGCCGTTAGGAACTTCAAGTGTCAATCCATCTTGGAAGCCAGGGTGGAACAACAACAGCAAAGGTGATAAAGTTGTACCTAAAGGTAGGAGTGAGTGGCAGAAAGGGAAAGAAGAAAGTGCTAGCAAAACAGCACCCAAAACAGATTCACAACCATTAAGGAATCGAGACATCAAGTGTTTCAGATGCTTGAGGTCAGGGCATATTGCTTCTGAATGCCCAAATAAACAGGTAATGGTGTTGTTGGATAATGGAGAGGTAGTGAGTGAAAGTGAAGGAGAGTTTGAGGACATGCCTGCATTGGAGGACGTTGAAGAAGAAGAAAAATTGGAGTTTGCTGTTGGGGAATAGTTGGTGTCAAGGAGAGCTCTCAACACTCAAGTCAAAGTGGATGATTTGGAGCAGCAGCGAGAAAATATATTCCACACTCGTTGTTATGTCAACGATAAGGTATGTAGTATGATTATTGATGGTGGGAGTTGCACGAATGTAGCTAGCACAACTTTAGTTGAGAAATTAGGACTAGCATTGTTAAGACACCCTAGGCCTTATAAGTTGCAATGGTTGAATAAAAGTGGGAAAGTTAGAGTGAATAAAAGAGTTTTAATTAATTTCTCAATTGGGAGTCATAGTGATAAAGTAGTATGTGATGTGGTGCCTATGCATGTAGGTCATATCTTATGAGGAAGACCATGGCAATATGATAGAAGGGTCAAACATGATGGATATGGGAATCGTTATAGCTTTGTCAAGGATGGGAAGACTATTACTCTTGGCCATTAACACCGGCACAAGTGTATGGAGATCAAATCAAGCTGAAAAGTGAGGAAGACGAGAGAAAAAGAGAGCCGGGAAAAAGGAGAGGCAATAGTGAAACCATCACTAAGAAAATAGTGAGGTGGCTAAGAGTGGAGAAAAGAGAGAGAAGCCACATGAGCGGAGAAAAAAGGAGTTAGTTGAGAGGAGAGAAAAAGAGTCAGCTGAGCGGAGAGAAAAGCCAAAGGTCAACTTCTATGCAAAAGAGAGTGAGCTGAAAAAGGCTATGAGCGATAATAGGCAAATGATATTGTTAGTGTACAAGGAGTCCCTCCTCAATTATGATGATCATAATGAAGATTCTAACACATCCCTCCCTAGTTTGGTTAAGTCTTTATTGTAGGAGCCCGACGACGTGTTTTCTGAGGAGATGCCAAGTGGATTGCCACCAATCAGAGGCATCGAGCACCAGATTGACTTTGTACCTGGAGCTATCATACCGAATCGACCAGCTTACCAAAGCGATCCCGAGGAGACGAAGGAGCTTCAAAGGCAAGTTGAGGAGTTGATGAGCAAAGGTTATGTCAGGGAGAGCATGAGTCCATGTGCTGTACCTGTTTTGCTGGTGCCTAAGAAGGACGAGACTTAGAGAATGTGTGTGGATTGCCGAGCTATCAACAATATCACGGTAAAGTATCGTCTCCCAATTCCTAGGCTAGATGATATGCTTGATGAGCATTTAGAACATTTAAATTGTGTGCTTGTTGTGTTGCGAAAAAAACAACTATATGCTAATTTCAAATAGTGCACATTTTGCATGGATAGAGTTGTTTTCTTAGGATTTGTGGTTAGTGCTAACGGGGTGGAAGTCAATGAAGAAAAGATAAAAGCTATAAAGGAATGGCCAACACCTAAGAATATAACTGAACTTAGGAGTTTTCATGGATTGGCTAGTTTTTATAGGCGATTTGTAAGAGATTTTAGCACCATCACCACACCATTGACTGAAATAGTAAAGAAGAGTGTAGGTTTTCATTGGGGAGAATCTCAAGAAATTGCGTTTAACACCATTAAGGATAAGCTATGTAAAGCACCTATTTTAGGATTACCAAATTTTTATAAAACATTCGAGGTTGAGTGTGATGCATCAGGAGTAGGTATAGGAGCAGTGTTAATACAGGAAAAGAGACCTATTGCTTACTTTAGTGAAAAGTTGAGTGGGGCAGCATTGAATTATCTGACATATGACAAGGAGCTGTATTCACTTGTTCCAGCATTGGAGACTTGGCAGCACTACTTATGGCCAAAGGAATTCGTGATACACACCGATCATGAATCTTTAAAGCATTTGCGAGGTCAAGGTAAGTTGAACAAAAGACATGCGAGATTGGTGGAGTTTATCGAGACATTTCCCTACGTCATCAAGTACAAACAAGGTAACGAAAATATAGTTGCTGATGCATTGTCTCGAAGGTACATGCTTTTAAATTCATTAAGTACTAAATTACTCAGTTTCGAGCATATTAAGGGCATGTATGAATCTAATTGTGATTTTTCTAGTATTTATGCTTCATGTGACAAAGGTGCATTTGATAAATTCTATAGGCATGAAGGATATTTGTTTAGGGAAGATAAATTGTGCATTCCTAATTGTTCTTTGCGTGAATTATTGGTAAAGGAAGCACATGGGGGGTGCTCTAATGGGACACTTCGGGGTTCAAAAGACTTTAGATATGTTAGGGGAACATTTTTATTGGCCTAAAATGCAACATGACGTAGAACAAATATGTGGAAAGTGCATAACTTGTAAAAAGGCTAAGTCTAAGGTTCAACCCCATGGTTTGTATACTCCTTTGCTTGTACCTAGTGAACCTTGGGTAGACATATCTATGGACTTTGTGTTAGGTTTGCCTAGGACAAAAAGGGGTCTGGATTCAATATTTGGAGTGGTCAATAGGTTGAGTAAGATGGCGCACTTCATACCATGTCATAAAACTGACGATGCTACTAATATTGCGGACTTATTCTTTAGGGAAATAGCACGTTTACATGGAGTACCTACAAGTATAGTGTCTGATAGGGACGTGAAGTTTTTGAGTCATTTTTGGCGTGTTCTGTGGAGTAAGTTAGGAACTAAGTTATTATTTTCTACAACTTGTCACCCACAAACAGATGGACAAACTAAGGTAGTTAATCGAACCATGTCTCAACTACTTAGGACAGTGATCAATAAAAATTTGAAATCATGGGAAGAGTGTTTACCGTTTATATAGTTTGTATATAATCGAGCTACACATTCTACTACTTTGTTTTCTCCTTTTGAAATTGTTTATGGTTTTAATCCACTAACACCTATGAATTTAATGTCTTTGCCTGTGTATGAATGAGGTAGCTTGGATGGGAAACGAAAAGCCGAGATGATAAAAACACTCCATGAAAAGGTCAGGATGCAGATCGAAGAGAAAGGAAAGCTGATTGCATCAAAGGCAAATAAAGGAAGAAGACACGTTACATTTGAGCCTGGAGATTGGGTCTGGGTGCATTTCGGGAAAGAGCGTTTTCCAGAATAGAGGAAGTCAAAATTGCAACCACGAGGCGATGGACCGTTTCAAATCATCGAGAGGATCAATGACAATGCATACAAAGTGGATTTACCTGGTGAGTATAATGTTTCAGCTACTTTTAATGTATCTGATCTCTCTTTGTTTGATGCAAGTTCAGATTCGAGGTCGAATCCTTTTGAAGAGGGAGGGGATGATATGATCTAGGAGTCGAGCCCGGCGAAGGCAAGTGCGAGACGAGACCCGTTGACAGTCGATGGCGGACCAACGACGCGATCAAGGGCAAAGCAAGTGAAACAAGCGATGGGATTGCTCGTTCAAGAAACCATTGATGGAACCATGTTCGGGACTCAAAATGGAGCAACTTTTATGTTCAGGTCAAAGGCTGAATCAACTTGGATCAATTTGTTATCAAGCGACGAAAGCAGAGGCTGAAGACAACACCATGCGGCCGCACAGGCAAAACCACATGTGGCCGCACACATGCATACCGAAAACCAAAAGACTAATTCCTGTTGAACCATGCGACTACATGGATTTACACCATGCCGCCACACCAGCCAAAAAAATTGGCGAATTTTCTAATTTTGGCCGAATTTCCTAGTTTCGATAGAATTCTTATAATTTGATAGGTTTTGAACGTTTTTATTCATTAGTATAAATAGGAGATTACTTTTCATTGTAACAACTTTGAACTTTGAACTTTTGACTTTTGAATTAATATTATAGAGGGAGAAATTTATTCTTTCAATTTATTGTTCTTCTTGAACAATCTTGGAACTTATCAAGAATCAACTTCTTGTGGAGTTCTAATCAATCGGATTGTGGGTTCTTTCAATTGTAATCAAGGGGTTTTAGGTTCTCGCTAATCTAGGGTTTCTTGGTTCAATTCTTGGGTTCAAGATCCAAAATCGTGTTAGTATTGGCGTTCTTGGGTTCCGCATCAATCTCGTTGTGGGTTTCATAGTTTCCATTGCTATGGGGTTCGCATAACATAGTGTACATGTAGCAAGGTCCTTACCGATTGAACTTTGCTATTTGTACACTAATTTTTGACACACTGTTTGATACTTGCATTGTTGTCTAGTGTCAATAGGATGGGAAATTTGTTTGAAATTTAAACTGTCCAATAGGGTAATATCACGTGGCAAAGTGGAAACTAAAGCGTGCACCATAATGTACATGTAGCAAGGTTCTTACCAATTGAACTTTGCTATTTGTACAATGATTTTTGACACGTTTTAGACTTACATTGTTGTCAAGTGTCAATTGGATGGAAAAATTGTTTGAAATTTAAACTGTCTAATAGGGTAATGTCACGTGGCAAAGTGTGAACTAAAGTATACACCATAGTGTACATGTAGCAAGGTTCTTACCGATTGAATTTTGCCATTTGTACAACGATTTTTAACACGTTGTTTGACACTCGCATTGTTGTCAAATGTTAATTCGATGGAAAAACTGTTTGAAATTTAAACTGTCCAACAGGGTAATGCCATGCGGTAAAGTGTAAACTAAGGTGTACGCCATAGTGTACATGTAGCGAGGTTCTTACCGATTGAACTTTGCTGTTTGTACATCGATTTTGAACACGATGTTTGACACTTACATCGTTGTCAAGTGTCAATTGGAAGGGAAAACTATTTGAAATTTAAGCTATCCAGTAGGGAGATGTAACGTGGCAAAGTGTAAACTAAAGTGTACACCATAGTGTAAATGTAGCAAGGTCCTTACCGGTTGAAGTTTACTACTTGTACACTGATTTTTGACAAGTTGTTTGAAACATGAATTGTTTTCAAGTGTCAATTGGACGGGAAAACTATTTGAAATTTAAACTGTCCAGTAGGGTAATGTCATGTGGCAAAGTATAAACTAAAGTGTACACCATAGTGTACATGTCGCAAAATCCTTACTAATTGAAATTTGCTATTTGTACACTAATTTTTGACACGTTGTTTGACGCTTGCATTATTTTCAATTGTCAACTGGATGGGAAAACTATTTGAAATTTAAGCTATCGAGTGGGGTAATGTCATGTGGCAAAGTGTAAACTAAAGTGTACACCATAGTGTGTATGTAGCAAGGTCATTACCGATTGAACTTTACTATTTGTACACTGATTTTTCACATGTTGTTTGACACTTGCATTGTTCTCAAGTGTCAATTGGATGGGAAAACTGTTTGAAATTTAAACTGTCCAGCAGGGTAATGTCACGCGACAAAGTGGAAACTAAAGTATACACCATAATGTACGTGTAGCAAGGTTCTTATTGATTGAACTTTACTATTTGTACTGAATTCTGACACGTTGTTTGACACATGCATCGTTGTAAAGTGTCAATTAGATGGAAAAGCTGTTTGAAATTTAAACTGTCCAACACTGTAATATCACGTGGCAAAATGTAAACTAAAGTGTACACCATAGTGTACATGTAGCAAGGTCCTTACCGATTGAACTTTGCAATTTGTACACTAATTTTTGAGACGCTGTTTGACACTTCCATTGTTGTCTAGTGTCAATAGGATGGGAAAATTGTTTGAAATTTAAACTTTCAAGAAGGTAATGTCGCGTGGCAAAGTGGTAACTAAAATGTGCACCGTAATGTACATGTAGCAAGGTTCTTACCGATTGAATTTTGCTATTTGTACAATGGTTTTTGACACGTTGTTTGACACTTGCATTGTTGTCAAGTGTTAATTGGATGGAAAAACTATTTGAAACTTAAACTATCTAATAGGGTAATGTCACGTGGCAAAGTGTAAACTAAATTGTACACCATAGTGTACATTTAGCAATATTCTTACCGATTGAACTTTGCCAACTGTACAACGATTTTTGACATGTTGTTTGACACTTGCATTGTTGTCAAGTGTCAATTGGATGGAAAAACTATTTGAAATTTAAGCTGTCCAACAAGGTAATGTCACATGGCAAAGTGTAAACTAAGGTGTATGCCATAGTGTACATGTAGCAAGGTTCTTACCGATTGAACTTTGCTGTTTATACATTGATTTTGGCCACGATGTTCGACACTTGCATTGTTGTCAAGTGTCAATTGGATGGGAAAACTATTTTAAATTTAAACTGTCCAACAGGGTAATGTCGCTTGGCAAAGTGTAAACTAAAGTGCACACCATAGTTTACATGTAGCAAGGTTCTTACCGATTGAACTTTGCAATTTGTAAACTAATTTTTGACATGTTGTTTGACACTTCGCTATTGTCAAGTGTCAATTGGATGGTAAAACTGTTTGAAGTTTAAATTATCCAACAGGATAATGTCACGTTGCAAAGTGAAAACTAAAGTGCACACCATAGTGTACATATTGCATGACGCATGCATCGTTGTCAAGTTTCAATTCAATGGGAAAACTATTTGTAATTTAAACTGTCCAACACTATAATGTCACGTGGTTAAATGTAAACTAAAGTGTACACCGTAGTGTAAATGTAGCAAGGTCGTTACCGATTGAACTTTACTATTTGTCCACTGATTTTTGACAGGTTGCATGACGCATGCATCATTGTCAAGTTTCAATTCAATGGGAAAACTATTTGTAATTTAAACTGTCCAACACTGTAATGTCACGTGGTTAAATGTAAACTAAAGTGTACACCGTAGTGTACATGTAGCAAGGTCCTTACCGATTGAACTTTGCTATTTGTACTCTAATTTTTGACACGCTATTTGACACTTGCATTGTTGTCAAGTGTCAATAGGATGGAAAAATTGTTTGAAATTTAAACTGTCCGATAGGATAATGTTACATGGCAAAGTGTTAACTAATGTGTACCCCATAGTGTACATGTAGCAAGGTTCTTACCGATTCAACTTTGCTATTTGTACACTGATTTTTGACACGTTGTTTGACGCTTGCACTGTTGTCAAGTGTCAATTGGATGGGAAAACTATTTGAAATTTAAGCTATCTAGTAGGGTAATGTCACGTGGCAAAGTGTAAACTAAAGTGCACACTATAGTGTACATGTGTCAAAGTCCTTATCGATTGAACTTTACTACTTTTACACTGATTTTTGACACGTTGTCTGACACTTGCATTGTTCTCAAGTGTCAGTTGGGTGGGAAAACTGTTTGAAATTTAAACTTTCCAGCAAGGTAATGTCACGTGGCAAAGAGTAAACTGAAGTGTGTACACTATAGTGTACATGTAGGAAGGTTCTTACCGATTAAACTTTGCTATTTGTACACTAATTTTTGACGCGCTGTTTGACACTTGCATTGTTGCCAATTGTCATTTGGATGGGAAAACTATTTGAAATTTAAACTGTCCAACATCGTAATATCACATGGCAAAGTGTAAACTAAATTGTACACCATAGTGTACATGTTGAAAGGTTCTTACCGATTGAACTATGCTATTGTACACTGATTTTTGACACGTTGTTTGACACTTGCATTGTTGTGAAGTGTCAAGTCGATGGGAAAATAGTTTGAAATTTAAAAAGTCCAACAGCGTAATGTCACGTGGTAATGTGTAAACTAAAGTGTACACCATAGTTTACATGTAGCAAGGTCCTTACCGATCGAAATTTGGTATTTGTACACTGATTTTTGACACATTGTTTGACGCTTGCATTGTTGTCAAGTGTCAATTGGATGGGAAAACTATTTGAAATTTAAACTATCCAGTCGGGTAATGTCACGTGGCAAAGTGTAAACTAAAGTGTACACCATAGTGTAAATGTAGCAAGGTCCATGCCGACTGAACTTTACTATTTGTACGCTGATTTTTGACAAGTTGTTTAACGCATGCATTGTTGTCAAGTGTCAATTGGACGGAAAAACTATTTGAAATTTAAACTGTCTAATAGGGTAATATCACGTGGCAAAGTGTAAACTAAAGTGTACACCATAGTGTACATGTAGCAAGGTTCTTACCGATTGAATTTTGCCATTTGTACAACAATTTTTGACAATTTGTCTGACACTCGCATTGTTGTCAAGTGTTAATTCGATGGAAAAACTGTTTGAAATTTAAACTGTCGAACAGGGTAATGTCACGTGGCAAAGTGTAAACTAAGGTGTATGCCATAGTGTACATGTAGCAAGGTTCTTATCGATTGAACTTTGTTTTTTGTACATTGATTTTGGACACGATGTTTGACACTAGCATTGTTGTCAAGTGTCTATTGGATGAGAAAACTATTTAAAATTTAAATTGTCCAATAGGGTAATATCGCGTGGCAAAGTGTAAACTAAAGTGTACACCATAGTGTATATGTAGCAAGGTTCTTACCGATTGAACTTTACAATTTGTAAACCAATTTTTGACATGTTGTTTGACACTTTCGTTGTTGTCAGGTGTCGATTGGATGGTAAAAATGTTTGAAATTTAAATTGTCCAACAGGATAATGTCACGTGGCAAAGTGAAAACTAAAGTGTACACCATAGTGTGCATGTAGCAAGATCCTTACCGATTGAACTTTACTATTTGCACTGATTTTTGAAATGTGGTTTGACACAAGTATCGTTGTCAAGTGTCAATCGGATGGGAAAACTATTTGAAATTTAAGCTATCCAGTAGGGTAATGTCATGTGGCAAAGTGTAAACTAAATTGTACACCATAGTGTACATGTAACAAGGTCCTTACCGATTGAATTTTACTACTTGTACACTAATTTTTGACAGGTTGTTTGAAACATGCATTGTTGTCAAGTGTCAATTGGATGGAAAAACTGTTTGAAATTTAAACTGTCCAGTAGGGTATTGTCACATGGCAAAGTGTAAACTAAAGTGTACACTATAGTGTACATGTAGCAAGGTCCTTACTGATTGAACTTTGCTTTTTGTTCACTAATTTTTGACACGTTGTTTGACACTTGCATTGTTGTCAAGTGTCAATAGGATGGGAAAACTGTTTGAAATTTAAACTTTCCAACAGGATAATATCACGTGGCAAAGTGTAAACTAAAGTGTACACCATATTGCACATGTAGCAAGGTTCTTACCGATTATACTTAGCCATTTGTACACAGATTTTTGACACGTTGTTTGACATTTGCATTGTTGTTAAGGGTCAATTGGATGGGATAACTTTTTGAAATTTAAATTGTCCGACAATTTAATGTCACGTGCTAAAGTGTAAACTTAAATGTATACCATAGTGTACATGTAGCAAGGTTCTTATAGATTGAACTTTGCAATTTGTACACTGGTTTTTGACACATTGTTTCACACTTGCATTATTGTCAAGTGTCAATTGGATGGGAAAACTATATGAAATTTAAACTTTCCAACAGGGTAATGTCACGTGGCAAAGTGGAAACTAAACTGTACATCATAGTGTACATGTAGCAAGATTCTTACCGATTGAATTTTTGCTATTTATACGCTGATTTTTGACTCGTTGTTTGACACTTGCATTGTTGTCAAGTGTCAATTGGATGGGTAAACTATTTGAAATTTAAACTGTCGAGCAAGGTAATGTCATGTGCCAAAGTGGAAATAAAGTGTATACCATATTGTACATGTAATAGGGTTCCTATCGATTGAACTTTACAATTTGTACACTGGTTTTTGACACGTTCTTTAACACTTTCATTGTTGTCAAGTGTCAATTGGATGGGAAAATTGTATGAAATTTAAGCTGTCCAACAGGATAATATTATGTGGCTAAGTGTAAACTAAAGTTTACAATATAGTGTACATGTAGCAAGATCCATATCGATTGAACTTTGCTATTTGTACGTAGATTTTTGACACGTTGTTTGACTCTTGCATTGTTGTCAAGTGTAAATTGGATGGAAAAACTGTTTGAAATTTAAACTATCCAACATGGTAAAGTCACGTGGCAAAGTGCAAACTAAAGTGTACATCATAGTGTACATGTAGCAAGATCCGTACAGATTGAACTTTGTTATTTTTACAATGATTTTTGGCGCGTTCTTTGACACTTGCATTGTTGTCAACCTTCTATTGGACAGAGAAATTGTTTGACATTAAAACTGTCGAGCAGGACAATGTCACGTGGCAAAGTGCAAACCAAAATGTATACCATAGTGTACATGTAACAAGGTTTTTTCCGATTGAACTTTGCTACTTGTACACTGATTTTTGACACGTTGTTTGACACTTGCATTGTTGTCAAATGTCAATTGGATGGAAAAATTGTTCGAAATTTTAATTGTCCAATAGGGTAATATTACGTGGTAAAGTGTAAACTAAAGTGTTCATGTAGTAAGGTTCTTACTGATTGAACATTGCTATTTGTACACTGATTTTTGCATGTTATTTGACACTTGCATTCTTGTCATATGTCAATAGGGTGGGAAAACTGTTTGAAATTTAAACTGTCCAACAGTGTAATGTCACGTGGCAAAGTGTAAACTATAGTATACACCATAGTGTACTTGTAGCAAGGTCTTTACTGATTGAACTTTGCTTTTTGTACACTGATTTTCAACATGTTGTTTGACACTTGCATTGTTGTCAAGTGTCAATTGGATTAGAAAGACTGTTTGAAATTTAAAATGTCCAAGAGGGTAATGTTATGTGACAAAGTGTAAACTAAAGTGTAACCACAATGCACATGTAGCGAGGTTCTTGCTGATTGAACTTTGATATTTGTATAATGATTTTCAACACGTTGTTTAACACTTGCATTGTTGTCAAGTTTGAATTGGATGGGAAAATTGTTTGAAATTTAAACTGTCCACATGGTAATGTCACTTGGCAAAGTGTAAACTAAAGTTTATATTGTATTGTACATGTAGCAAGGTTCTTATCGATTGAACTTTGCTATTTGTACTTTGATTTTTGACACGTTATTTGACGCTTGCGTTGTTGTTAGGTATCAATTGGGTGGGAAAACTTTTTGAAATTTAAACTGTCTAACAGAGTAATTTCAACCCTCGGTCCTTAAGGCAGAAGCAATTTGTTTAGCTTTACATCCATCCCAAGGTATCATTTCTAATACATCGGCGGGACACGCTCGGACACATTGAGTACATCCTATACATGTATCATAAATCTTTACTGATTATGACATTGGATCTGTACAATTTTTTCGCCATAAATTTTCCATCTAGTAATTATAAATGAATCATATATTTATGTACCAGATGAATCAATGAATACGTGGTAAAGTGTAAACTAAAGTGTACACCAAATTGTACATGTAGCTAGGTCGTTACCGATTGAACTTTGCTATTTGAACGCTCTTTTTGACACATTGTTTGACACTTGCATTGTTGTCAAATGTTAATTTGATGGGAAAAATAGTTTGAAATTTAAACTGTCCAGCAAGGTAATGTCACGTGGCAAAGATTAAGCTAAAGTGTACACCATAGTGTACATGTAGCAAGGTTCTTACCTATTGAACTTTGCTATTTGTACAATAATTTTTGACCCATTGTTTGACGCATGCATTGTTGTCAAGTGTCAATTGGATGGGAAAACTGTTTAAAATTTAAACTGTCCAACGGGATAATGTCACGTGGCAAAGTGTAAACCAAAGTGTACACCAAAGTGTACATGTTGTAAGATCCTTACCGATTGAACTTTGCTATTTGTATACTGATTTTTGACACATTGTTAGATACTTGTATGGTTTTCAAGTGTTAATTGGATGGAAAAACTGCTTGAAATTTAAACTGTCCAACAGGGTAATCTTACATGGCAAAGTGTAAACTAAAGTGTACACTATAGTGTACATGTAGCAAGGTTCTTACTGATTGAACATTGCTATTTCCACACTGATTTTCAACACGTTGTTTGACACTTGTAATATTCTCAAGTTTCAGTTGGATGGGAAAACTATTTGAAATTTAAACTGTCCTACAGGGTAATGTCACATGGCAAAGTGTAAACTAAAGTGTACACCATAGTGTTAATGTAGCAAGGTTCTTACCGATTGAACTTTGCTATTTGTACATTGATTTTTGTCACGTTGTTTGACACTTGCAATGTTGTCAAGTGTCAATTGGATGGGAAAACCATTTGAAATTTAAACTGTCCAACAGGATAATGTCACATGGCAAAGTGTAAATTAATGTGTATACCATAGTGTACATGTAGCAAGGTTCGTATCGATTGAACTTTGTTATTTGTTCATTGATTTTTGACACATTTTTTGACACTTGCATTGTTGTCAAGTGTCAATAGGACGGGAAAAGTTTTTGAAATTTAAACTATCCAACAGTGTAATGTCACGTGGCAAAGTGTAAACTAAAATGTACATGTATAAAGGTCTTTACCGATTGAACTTTCCTATTTGTATACTAATTTTTGACACACTGTTTGACAATTGGATTGTTCTCAAATGTCAATTGGATGGAAAATTTGTTTGAAATTTTAACTGTCCACTAGGGTAATGTTACGTGGAAAAGTGTAAACTAAAGTGTACACCACAGTGTTCATGTAGTAAGATTCTTACCGATTGAACTTTGCTATTTGTACACTAATTTTTGACAAGTGATTTGACACTTGCATTCTTGTCATGTGCCAATAGGATGGGAAAACTATTTGAAATTTAAATTGTCCAACAGTGTAATGTCACGTGGCAAAGTGTAAACTAAAGTGTACACAATAGTGTACATGTAGCAAGGTCTTTACTGATTGAACTTTGCTAATTTAAACTGTCCAACAGTGCAATGTCAAGTGGTAAAGTGTAAACTAAAATATACACCATAGTGTACATGTAGCAAAGTCCTTATCGATTGAGCTTCGCTTTTTTTTACACTGATTTTTGACACGTTGATTGACACTTGTATTGTTGTCAAGTTTCAATTGGATTGAAAAAACTGTTTGAAATTTAAACTGTCTAATAGGGTAATGTTACGTGGCAAAGCGTAAACTAAAGTGTACACCATAGTGCACATGTAGCGAGGTTCTTACTGATTGAACTTTGCTATTTGTATAATGATTTTCAACATGTTGTTTGACACTTCCATTGTTGTCAAGTGTGAATTGGATGGAAAAACTGTTTGAAATTTAAACTGTCCAACAGGGTAATGTCACTTAGTAAAGTGTAAACTAAAGTTTACACCATATTGTACATGTAGTAGGGGTCTTACCGATCTAACTTTGCTATTTGTACTCTAATTTTTGACACGTTGTTTGACACTTGCATTATTGTCTGGTGTCAATTGGGTGGGAAAACTATTTGAAATTTAAACTGTCCAACAGAGTAATGTCAACCCTCGATCCTTGGGACAGATGCAATTTGTTTAGCTTTACATCCATCCCAAGGTATCATTTCTAATACATCGATGGGATATGCTCGAACACATTAAGTACATCCCATACATGTATCATAAATCTTTACTGAATATGACATTGGATCTATACAACTTTTTCATCATAAATTTTCGATCTAGTAAACTTATAAATGAATCATATATTTAAGTACCAAATGAATCAATGAGTACGTGGCAAAGTGTAAACTAAAGTGTACACCATAGTGTACATGTAGCCAGTCGTTACAGATTAAACTTTGCTATTTGTACACCGATTTTTGACACGTTGTTTGACACTTGCATTGTTGTCAACTGTCAATTAGATGGGAAAAATAGTTTGAAATTTAAACTGTCCAGCAAGGTAATGTCACGTGGCAAGGATTAAACTAAATTGTACACCATAGTTTACATGTAGCAAGGTTCTTACAGATTGAACTTTGCTATTTGTACACTAATTTTTGACCCGTTGTTTGATGCATGCATTGTCGTCAAGTGTCAATTGGACGGGAAAACTGTTTGAAATTTAAGCTGTCCAACAGGATAATCTCAAGTGGCAAAGTGTAAACAAAAGCATACACCAAAGTGTACATGTTGTAAGATCCTTACCCATTGAACTTTGCTATCTGTACACTGATTTTTGACACATTGTTTGACACTTGTATTGTTTTCAACTTTTAATTGGATGGAAAAAACTGTTTGAAATTTAAACTGTCCAACAGGGTAATGTTACATGGCAAAGTGTAAACTAAAGTGTACACCATAGTGTACATGTAGCAACGTTCTTACTGATTGAACTTTGCTATTTCCACACTGATTTCCAACACGTTGTTTGACACTTGCATTGTTGTCAAGCTTCAATTGGATGGGAAAACTATTCAAAATTTAAACTGTCCTACAGGGTAATGTCACGTGGCAAAGTGTAAACTAAATTGTACACCATAGTTGATTTTTGACACGTTGTTTGACACTTGCATTATTGTCAAGTGTCAATTGGATGGGAAAATCGCTTGAAATTTACACTGTCCAACAGGGTAATGTCACGTGGCAAGGTGTAAACTAAAGTATACACCATAGTGTACATGTAGTAAGGTTTTTACCGATTGAACTTTGCTATTTGTGCGTTGATTTTTGACACGCTTTTTGACACTTGCATTGTTGTCAAGTGTTAATAGGACGGGAAAAGTTTTTGAAATTTAAACTGTCCAACAGTGTAATGTCAAGTGGCAAAGTGTAAATTAAAGTGTACACCGTAGTGTACATGTATAAAGGCCTTTACCGATTGAACTTTGCTATTTGTATACTGATTTTTGACACGCTGTTTGACAATTGTATTGTTGTCAAATGTCAATTGGATGGAAAAATTGTTTGAAATTTTAATTGTCTAGTAGTGTAATGTTACGTGGCAAAGTGTAAACTAAAGTGTAAACCACAGTGTTCATGTAGTAAGATTCTTACCGATTGAACTTTGCTATTTGTACACTGATTTTTGACAAATTATTTAACACTTGCATTCTTGTCATGTGTCAATAGGATGGGAAAACTATTTGAAATTTAAACTGTCCAACAGTGTAATGTCACGTGGCAAAGTGTAAACTAAAGTGTACGCAATAGTGTACATGTAGCAAGGTCCTTATCGATTGAACTTTCCTAATTTAAGCTGTCCAATAGTGTAATGTCAAGTGGTAAAGTGTAAACTAAAATGTACACCATAGTGTACATGTAGCAAAGTCCTTACCGATTGAACTTTGCATTTTTACACTGATTTTCGACAAGTTGATTGACACTTGCATTGTTGTAAAGTTTCAATTGGATTGGAAAGACTGTTTGAAATTTAAACTGTCGAATAGGGTAATGTTACGTGGCAAAGCGTAAACTAAAGTGTACACCACAGTGTTCATGTAGTAAGATTCTTACCGATTGAACTTTGCTATTTGTACATTGATTTTTGACAAGTTATTTGACACTTGCATTTTTGTCATTTGTCAATAGGATGGGAAAACTATTGGAAATTTAAATAGTCCAACAGTGTAATATCACGTGGCAAAGTGTAAACTAAAGTGTACACCATAGTGTACATGTAGCAAGGTCCTTATCGATTGAACTTTGATAATTTAATCTGTCCAACAGTGTAATGTCACGTGGCAAAGTGTAAACTAAAGTGTACACCATAATGTACATGTAGCAAGGTCCTTACCGATTGAACTTTGCTATTTGTACACTGATTTTTGACACATTGCTTGGCACTTGTATTGTTGTCAAGTGTTAATTGGATGGAAAAATTGTTTGAAATTTAAACTGTCGAATAGGGTAATGTTACATGGCAAAGTGTACACTATAGTGTACATGTAGCACGGTTGTTACTGATTGAACTTTGCTATTTCCACACTGATTTTCAAAACATTCTTTGACACTTGCATTGCTGTCAAGTTTCAATTGGATGGGAAAACTATTTAAAATTTAAATTGTCCTACAGGGTAATGTCACGTGGCAAAGTGTAAACTAAAGTGTACACCATAGTGTACATGTAGCAAGGTTCTTACCGATTAAACTTTGCTATTTGTACATTAATTTTTGATACGTTGTTTGACACTTGCATTGTTGTTGAGTGTCAATTGGATGTGAAAACCATTTGAAATTTAAACTGTCCAATAGGGTAATGTCACGTGGCAAGGTTCGTACCGATTGAACTTTGCTATTTATGCGTTCATTTTTGACACGTTTTTTGGCACTTGTATTGTTATCCAGTGTCAATAGGACGGGAAAAGTTTTTGAAATTTAAACTGTCCAACAATGTACTGTCACATGGTAAAGTTTAAACTAAAGTGTACACCATAATGCACATTTCTAAAGGTCCTTACCAATTGAACTTTGCTATTTGAACACTGACTTTTGACACATTGTTTGACACTTGTATTGTTGTCAAATGTCAATTGGATGGAAAAATTGTTTGAAAGTTTAATTGTCCAACAGGGTAATGTTACGTGGCAAAGTGTAAACAATAGTGTACACCACAGTTTTCATGTAGTAATGTTCTTACTGATTGAACTTTGCTATTTGTACACTGATTTTTGACAAGTTATTTGACACTTGCATTCTTGTCATGTGTCAATAGAATGGAAAAACTGTTTGAAATTTGATATGATCCAGGAGTCGAGCTCGACGAAGGCAAGTGCGAGACGAGACCCGTTGATAGTCGATGGCGGACCAATGACGCGATCAAGGGCAAAACAAGTGAAAAAAGCGATGGGATTGCTCGTTCAAGAAACTATTGATGGAACCATGTTCGGGACTCAAAATGGGACAAGTTTCATGTTCGGGTCGAAGGCCGAAACAAAATGGATCAATGCGTTACATGCAACCGAAGACGACACTGGACAGTGTAACCATGTCGCCACACAGCATGATACCGAGAATCAAAGTGGCCAAAATTCTACTACCATGCGGCCGCACGCGCTTTAACCATGCGACTGCATGGTTCACTTCTGGGCGAATATTTTAGGAATTTCATTTTTTCCTTATTTTACTAGAATTTCATTCTTAATCAAATTCCTATCATATTGGACGAATATTTTAGGAATTTTATTAGATTATTAGAATTATATTTCCTTTTTAACTCCTATTCGAGGAATAGTATAAATAGGAGAATATCTTTTCATTGTAAAGGCCTTTGAACTTTGACTATTGCTTAATATTATAGAGAGAGAATTATTCTTTCAATTTAATTGTTCTTCTTGAACAATCTTGGATCTTATCAAGATTCAACTTCTTGTGGCGTTCTATCAATCGGATTGTGGGTTCTTTCAATTGTAATCAAGGGGTTTTAGGTTCTTCGCTAATCTAGGATTTCTTGATTCAATTCTTGGGGTTCAAGATCCAAAACCGGGTTAGTATTGGCGTTCTTGGGTTCCGCATCAATCTCGTTGTGAGTTTCATAGTTTCCATTGCTAAGGGGTTCGCATTAGTTGGTATCAGAGATTTGACTCCAGTTTAATCAGGTTATATCCTTGTTTTTCTAATTTTTTTCAATTCCTTGTGTTCTTGTGTCCAGAAGATTTTCTTGATCTTTGATCCAAAGAAATTCATCAAAAATCTTCAAATTCCGTTTTTGGGCTCAATTTTCGCCCAAATCAATTTTCGTTTTCTTTGTTGGTTTTGTTATTGATTTTCGGATCTAAACAAAAATATTACTGTTCATCCGTACGGTACTGTTCATCCGTACAGTTAAAAAAAGCTTGTTAAATAATTATTGATCCGTAAAAAAATCAACTATTATTATTCATTATTGTTTCTAAATTATTTGGACACATTGAATCATTCCATTCCTTCATTCAAATCAAGTTTTAAAAGTTTTCTTTGAGTCCTTTGTTACAATTATTGAGTCACGTCCGGTTTGGGGAATTCTACATGAATTGATTGATTGATTGAGTTCATTGATTGTTCCTAGAAGCAATTGTTGAAAGAATTGAGTGGTAAAAGGAAGAGAGGTGAGCTTAATAGAGGGTAAAAGCCTTGTGTGTGTTCCGAGTGACTTTTGGTGAGGCAGTAAAATAAAATTTCAGTGTTAGGATGTCAGAAAGGGTAGAATCAAACTCAAGCCAACAAGGCAATAATAGCAATGCAACGAAGGATTTAGTGCAGAGGTTTGAGAGGGCGTTTGGAGATGTGAGAGATATGTTGGAGAAGCAGGAGGCTTGGATGAATAGGTTAGATACATCGGTGGCTAATCTTAGTCGAGGGCATCGAGTGGATATATCCAATGCCAGAGGACCGAATAGATGGGAGCCGAGGAGGGAAAGGCGAGAGGAGTATGGATATGGGAGTGACATGAGCGAAGATGAATTTCGCTGTGTTGAGATGGGAAGGATGAGGAATAGAGGCGATAGGTTCGACAGACGGGGTCGAAATGATCGCGGGGAGGAGTTGGATGGAAACTTGGGAAATATAAAAATGACAATTCCTTAATTCAAAGGAAGGAGGGATCCCGAGGCATACCTGGAGTGGGAAAGGAAGGTTGAAATGATCTTCGAGTGTTATAATTATTCGGAGGAGAAAAAGGTGAAGTTAGCAGTTTTGGAGTTCAGTGACTATGCAATTTCATGGTGGGATCAAGTGATTACTTCACAACGTAGGAGTGGGGAAAGACCAATCAGCACTTGGGAGGAATTGAAGTCATTGATGAGAAAGAAATTTGTTCCTAGCCACTATTACTGAGAGATCCATCAAAAACTGCAAGGTCTATATCAAGGGTCGAAAAGTGTAGAGGACTATCATAAGGAGATGGAAATACTCATGATTAGGGCCAATGTGGTAGAGGATCGGGAGGCTACCATGGCACGATTCTTGAACGGGTTGAATAGGGAAATTGCCAATGTAGTGGAGTTGCAACATTTTGTGGAGTTGGAAGACATGTTGCATGTGGCTATGAAGGTAGAGAGACAGGTGAAGAGGAAAGGGGCAGCTAGACAGCCGTTAGGAACTTCGAGTGTTAATCCATCTTGGAAGCCAGGGTGGAACAACAACACTAAAGGTGATAAAGCAGTACCTAAAGGTAGGAATGAGTGGCAGAAAGGGAAAGAAGAAAGTGCTAGCAAAATAGCACCCAAAATAGATTCACAACCATCAAGGAATCGAGACATCAAGTGTTTCAGATACTTGGGGTCAGGGTACATTGCTTCTCAATGCCCAAATAAACGGGTAATGGTTTTGTTGGATAATGGAGAAGTGGTGAGTGAAAGTGAAGGAGAGTTTGAGGACAAGCCTGCATTGGAGGACATTGAAGAAGAAGAAAAATTGGAGTTTGCTATTGGGGAATCGTTGTTGTCAAGGAGAGCTCTTAAAACTCAAGTCAAGGTGGATGATTCGGAGCAGCAGCGAGAAAATATATTCCACACACGTTGTTACGTCAACGATAAGGTATGTAGTATGATTATTGATGGTGGGAGTTGCACGAATGTAGCTAGTACAACTTTAGTTGAGAAATTAGGACTAGCATTGTTAAGTCACCCTAGGCCTTAGAAGTTGCAATGGTTGAATGAAAGTGGGGAAGTTAGGGTGAATAAAAGAGTTTTAATTAATTTCTCAATTGGGAGTTATAGTGACAAAGTAGTATGTGATGTGGTGCCTATGCATGTGGGTCATATCTTGTTAGGAAGGCCATGGCAATATGATAGAAGGGTCACAGATGATGATTATAGGAATTGTTATAGCTTTGTCAAGGATGGGAAGACTATTACTCTTGCACCATTAACACCGGCACAAGTGTATGGAGATCAAATCAAGCTGAAAAGTGAGGAAGACGAGAGAATAAGAGAGTTGGGAAAAAGGAGAGGCAATAGTGAAACCACTAATAAGAGAGAAAATAGTGAGGTGGCTGAGAGTGGAGAAAAGAGAGAGAAGCCACATGAGCGGAGAGAAAAAGAGTCAGTTGAGAGGAGAGAAAAAGAGTCAGCTGAGTGGAGAGAAAAGCCAAGGGTCAACTTCTATGCAAAAGAGAGTGAGTTAAAAAAGGCTATGAGCGATAATAGGCAAATGATATTGTTAGTGTACAAGGAGTCCCTCCTCAATTTTGAGGATTCTAACACATCCCTCCCTAGTTTAGTTAAGTCTTTATTGTAGGAGTTCGACGATGTGTTTCTTGAGGAGATGCCAAGTGGATTGCCACCAATCAGAAGCATCAAGCACCAGATTGACTTTGTACCCGGAGCTATCATACCGAATCGACCAGCTTACCGAAGCAATCCTGAGGAGACAAAGGAGCTTCAAAAGCAAGTGGAGGAGTTGATGAGCAAAGGTTATGTCAGGGAGAGCATGAGTCTATGTGCTGTACCTGTTTTGCTGGTGCCTAACGAGACTTGGAGAATGTGCGTGGATTGCCGAGCTAATAACAATATCACGGTAAAGTATCGTCACCCAATACCTAGGCTAGATGATATGCTTGATGAGTTGCATGGTGCTTGCATTTTTAGTAAGATTGATCTTAAGAGTGGGTACCATCAAATACGTATGCGGGAGGCTGATGAATGGAAAACAGCGTTTAAGACTAAGTATGGATTGTATAAATGGTTAGTTATGCCGTTTGGACTCACTAATGCACCGAGCACTTTTATGCGTTTAATGAACAATGTTTTGCGTGCTTTTATTGGAAAATTTGTTGTAGTTTATTTTGATGACATCTGAATCTATAGCAAAAACCTAGATGAGCATTTAGAACATTTAAATTGTGTGCTTGTTGTGTTGCGAAAGGAACAACTATATGCTAATTTCAAAAAGTGCACATTTTGCATGGATAGAGTTGTTTTCCTAGGATTTGTGGTTAGTGCTAACGGGGTGGAAGTCGATGAAGAAAAGCTAAAAGCTATTAAAGAATGGCCAACACCTAAGACTATAACTGAAGTTAGGAGTTTTCATGGATTGGCTAGTTTTTATAGGCGATTTGTAAGAGATTTTAGCACCATCACCACACCGTTGACTGAAATAGTAAAGAAGAGTGTAGGTTTTCATTGGGGAGAATCTCAAGAAATTGCATTTAACACAATTAAGGATAAGCTATGTAAAGCACCTATTTTGGCATTACCAAATTTTGATAAAACATTCGAGGTTGAGTGTGATGCATCAGGAATAGGTATAGGAGCAGTGTTAATGCAGGAAAGGAGACCTATTGCTTACTTTAGCGAAAAGTTAAGTGGGGCAGCATTGAATTATCCGACATATGACAAGAAGCTATATTTACTTGTTCGAGCATTGGAGACTTGGTAGCATTACTTATGGCCAAAGGAATTCGTGATACACACCGATCATAAATTTTTGAAGCATTTGAGAGGTCAAGGTAAGTTGAACAAAAGACATGCGAGATGGGTGGAGTTTATCGAGACGTTTCCCTACGTCATCAAGTACAAACAAGGTAACGAAAATATAGTTGCTGATGCGTTGTCTCGAAGGTACGTGCTTTTAAATTTATTAAGTACTAAATTACTCGGTTTCGAGCATATTAAGGACATGTATGAATCTGATTGTGATTTTTCTAGTATTTATGCTTCATGGGACAAATGTGCATTTGATAAATTCTATAGGCATGAAGGATATTTGTTTAGAGAAGATAAGTTGTGCATTCCTAATTATTCTTTGCGTGAATTATTGGTAAGGAAAGCACATGGGGGTGGTCTAATGGGACACTTTGGGGTTCAAAAGACTTTAGACATGTTAGGGGAACATTTTTATTGGCCTAAAATGCGACATGACGTAGAACAAATATGTGGAAAGTGCATAACTTGTAAAAAGGCTAAGTCTAAGGTTCAACCCCATGGTTTGTATACTCCTTTGCCTGTACCTAGTGAACCTTGGGTAGACATATCTATGGACTTTGTGTTAGGTTTGCCTAGGACAAAAAGGGGTCGGGATTCAATATTTGTAGTGGTCGATAGGTTTAGTAAGATGGCGCACTTCATGCCATGTCATAAAACTGACGATGCTACTAATATTGCAAACTTATTCTTTAGGGAAATAGTACGTTTACATGGAGTACCTAAAACTATAGTGTCTGATAGGGACGTGGAGTAAGTTAGGAACTAAGTTATTATTTTCTACAACTTGTCACCCACAAACAGATGGACAAACTGAGGTAGTTAATCGAACTATGACTCAACTACTTAGGACAGTGATTAATAAAAATCTGAAATCATGGGAAAAGTGTTTACCGTTTATATAGTTTGCATATAATCGAGCTACACATTCTACTACTTCGTTTTCTCCTTTTGAAATTGTTTATGGTTTTAATCCACTAACACCTATGAATTTAATGCCTTTGCCTGTGCATGAATGAGGTAGCTTGGATGGGAAACAAAAAGCCGAGATGGTGAAAACACTCCATGAAAAGGTCAGAATGCAGATCGAAGAGAAAGGAAAGCTGATTGCATCAAAAGCAAATAAAGGAAGTAGACACGTTACATTTGAGCCTGGAGATTGGGTCTGGGTACATTTCAAAAAAGAGCGTTTTCCAGAATAGAGGAAGTCGAAATTGCAACCACGAGGCGATGGACCATTTCAAGTCATCGAGAGGATCAATGACAATGCATACAATGTGGATTTACCAGGTGAGTATAATGTTTCAGCTACTTTTAATGTATCTGATCTCTCTCTGTTTGATGCAGGTTCAGATTCGAGGACGAATCTTTTTAAAGAAGGAGGGGATGATATGATTCAGGAGTCGAGCCCGACGAAGGCAAGTGCGAGACGAGACCCGTTGATAGTCGATGGTGGACCAATGACGCGATCAAGGGCAAAGCAAGTGAAACAAGCGATGGGATTGCTCGTTCAAGAAACTATTGATGGAACCATGTTCGGGACTCAAAATGGGACAAGTTTCGTGTTCGGGTCGAAGGCCGAAACAAAATGGATCAATGCGTTACAAGCAGCCGAAGACAACGCTGGGCAGTGTAACCATGCAGCCGCACAGCATGATACCGAGAATCAAAGTGGCCAAAATTCTACTACCATGCAGCCGCACTCATTTTAATCATGCGACTGCATGTTCACTTTTGGGCGCGATTTTCCTTTTTTTCCGCGTTTTTCCTTATTTTACTAGAATTTCATTCTTAATCAAATTCCTACCATATTGGACGAATATTTTAGGAATTTTATTAGATTATTAGAATTATATTTCCTTTTTAACTCCTATTCGAGGAATAGTATAAATAGGAGAATATCTTTTCATTGTAAAGACCTTTGAACTTTGACTATTGCTTAATATTATAGAGAGAGAATTATTCTTTCAATTTAATTGTTTTTCTTGAACAATCTTGGAACTTATCAAGATTCAACTTCTTGTGGCGTTCTATCAATCGGATTGTGGGTTCTTTCAATTGTAATCAAGAAGTTTTAGGTTCTTCGCTAATCTAGGATTTCTTGATTCAATTCTTGGAGTTCAAGATCCAAAACCGGGTTAGTATTGGCGTTCTTGGGTTTCGCATCAATCTCGTTGTGGGTTTCGTAGTTTCCATTGCTACGGGGGTTCGCATCAAAATTTAAACTGTCCAACAGTGTAATGTCATGTTGCAAAGTGTAAATTAAAGTGTACACCATAGTGTACATGTAGCAAGGTCCTTACCGATTGAACTTTGCTTTTTGTACACTGATTTTCGTAATGTTACATGAAAAAGCGTAAACTAAAGTGTACAATATGGTGCACATGTAGCGAGGTTCTTACGGGTTGAACTTTTCTATTTGTATAACGATTTTCGACACGTTGTTTGACACTTGCATTGTTGTCAAGTGTGAATTGGAAGGGAAAACTATTTGAAATTTAAACTGTCCAATAGGGTAATGTTACGTGGCAGAGTGTAAACTAAAGTGTACACCATAGTGTGCATGTAGCAAGGTTCTTACTGACTGAACTTTGCTATTTGTATAATGATTTTCAACACGTTGTTTGACACTTACACTGTTGTCAAGTTTCAATTGGATGGAAAAACTGTTTGAAATTTAAATTGTCCTACAGGGTAATGTCATGTGGTAAAGTATAAACTAAAGTGTACACCATAGTGTACATGTAGCAAGGTTCTTACCGATTAAACTTTGCTATTTGTACATTGATTTTTGACACATTGTTTGACACTTGCATTGTTGCTAAGTGTCAATTGGATGGAAAAACCGTTTGAATTTTGAACTGTCCAACATATAATGTCACGTGGCAAGGTGTAAACTAAAGTGTACACCATTGTGTAGATGCAGCAAGGTTCGTACCGATTGAATTTTGCTTTTTGTCCATTGATTTTCGACACGCTTTTGACACTTGCATTGTTGTCAAATGTCAATAGGACGGAAAAAGTTTTTGAAATTTAAATTGTCGAAGAGTGTAATGTCACGTGGCAATGTGTAAACTAAAATGTACACCATAGTGTGCATGTATAAAGGTCCTTATCGATTGAACTTTGCTGTTTGTACACTAATTTTTGACACTTTGTTTGACACTTACATTGTTGTCAAATGTCAATTGGATGGAAAAACTATTCGAAATTTTAACTGTCCTACAGGGTAATGTTATGTGGCAAAGTGTAAACTAAAGTGTACACCATAGTGTACATGTAGCAAGGTTCTTATCCATTGAACTTTGCTATTTGTACGCTTATTTTTGACACGTTGTTTGACACTTGGATTGTTGTCGAGTGTGAATTGGATGGGAAAACTACTTGAAATTTAAACTATCCAACAGGACAATGTCAGGTGACAAAGTTTAAACTAAAGCGTACTCCATAGGGTACATGCAACAAGTTTCTTACCGAATGTATTTTGCTATTTGTTCACTAATTTTTGAAACATAGTTTTACTCTTGCATTGTTGTCAATTATCAATTGGATGGGAAACCTGTTTTAAATTTAAACTGTCCAATGGGATAATGTCACGTGGCAAAGTGTAAACGAAAATGTACTCCATAGTATACATGTAGCAAGGTTCTTAACGATTGAACTTTGCTATTTGTTCCCTGGTTTTCGACATGTTATTTGACACTTGCATTGTTGTCAAGTGTCAATTGGATGGGAAAACTGTGCAGTAGGGTAATGTCACGTGATAAAGTCTAAACTAAAGTGTACATGTAGCAAGGTTCAAATCTATTAAACTTCGCTATTTGTACACTGATTTTTGACACGATGTTCGACACTTGCATTGTTGTCAAGTGTCAGTTGAATGGGAAAACTGTTTGAAATTTAAACTGTCTAACAGGGTAATGTCACGTGGCAAACTGTAAACTAAAGTTTACGCCATAGTGTACATGTAGCAAGGTCCTTACCGATTGAACATTGCTATTTGTACACTGATTTTTAACACGTTCTTTGACATTTGCACTGTTTTCAAGTGTCAATTAGATGGGAAAACTTTTTGAAATTTAAATTGTCCAACAGGGTAATGTCACGCGGCAAAGTGTAAACTAAAGTGTACACCATAGTGTACATATAGCAAGGTTCTTACCGATTGAACTATGCTATTTGTACACTAATTTTTGACACGTTGTTTGACAGTTGTATTGTTGATAAGTTTCAATTGGACGGGAAAATTGTTTGAAATTTAAATTGTCTAGCAAGGTAATGTCACGTGACAAATTGTAAACTAAATTGTATACCATATTGTACATATCACAAGGTTCGTTCCCATTGAACTTTACTATTTGTACATTGATTTTTGACACATAGTTTAACACTTGCATTGTTGTCAACTATCAATTGGATGGGAAAACTGTTTTTGAAATTTAGACGATCCAACAGGATAATCTCACGTGGCAAAGTGTAAACTAAAGTGTAAACCATAGTGTACGTGTAGCAATGTTCTAACCGATTGAACTTTGGTATTTGTACACTGATTTTTGACACGTTATTTGGTGCCTGCATTGTTGTCAACTGTCAATTGGATGGGAAAACTGTATGAAATTTAAATGGTTCAACAGGGTAATGTCACCTGGCAAAGTGTAAACTAAAGTGTACACCATAGTGTACATGTAGCATGGTCCTTACCGGCTGAACATTACTTTTTGTACACTAATTTTCGATATGTTGTTTGACACTTGCATTGTTGTCAAGTGTCAATTGGATGGGAAAGTTGTTTGAAATTAAAACTATCCAACGAGGTAGTATCACGTGGCAAAGTGTAAACTAAAGTGTACACCGTAGTGTCCATGTAGCAAGGTCCTTACCGATTGAACTTTGCTATTTGTACACTGATTTTTAACACGTTCTTTGACATTTGCATTGTTTTCAAGTGTCAATTAGATGAGAAAACTTTTTGAAATTTAAATTATCCAACAGGGTAATGTCACGTGGCAAAGTGTAAACTAAAGTGTACACCATAGTGTACATATAGCAAAGTTCTTACCGATTGAACCTTGGTATTTGTACATTGATTTTTGACACGTTATTTACCACTTGCATTGTTGTCAAGTGTCAATTGGAAGGGAAAGATATTTGAAATTTAAATGGTGCAACAAGGTAATGTCATGTGGCAAAGTGTAGAAAGTGTACACCATAGTGTACATGTCGCAAGGTTCTTACCGATTTTACTTTGCTATTTGTATACTGATTTTTGACACATTGTTTGACACTTATATTATTATCAAGTGTGAATTGGATGGGAAAATTGTTTGAAATTTAAATTGTCCAGCAGGGTAATGTCGTGTGGTAAAGTATAAACTAAAGTGTACACCTTAGTGTACATGTCGCAAGGTTCTTACCGATTGAACATTGCTATTTGTACATTGATTTTTGACACATTGTTTGACACTTGCATTGTTGTCAAGTGTCAATTGGATGGGAAAATTATTTGAAATTTAAATTATCCAGTAGGGTAATGTCACGTGGCAAAGTGTAAACTAAAGTGTACACCATAGTGTACATGTCGCAAGGTTCTTACCGATTAAACTTTGCTAACTGTGCATTGATTTTTGACACATTGTTTGACACTTGCATTGTTGTCGAGTGTCAATTGGACGGGAAAATGTTTTAAATTTAAATTGTCCAGTGAAGTAATGTCACGTGGCAAAGTGTAAACTAAAGTGTACTCTATAGTGTACATGTAACAAGGTTCTTACCGATTGAACTTTGCATTTTATATACTGATTTTTGACACGTTGCTTTGAAACATGCACTATTTTCAAGTGTCAATTGGTTAGGAAAACTATTTGAAAGTTAAATTGTCCAACAGGATAATGTCACGTGTTAAAGTATAAACTAAATTGTACATATAGTAGGGTTCATACCGATTGAATTTTGCTATTTGTACACTGATTTTTGACACATTGTATGGCACTTGCATTGTTGTCAAGTGTCAATTGGATGGAAAAACTATTTGAAATTTAAGCTATCCAACAAGGCAGTATCACGTGACAAAGTGTAAACTAAAATGTACAACATAGTGTACTTGTAGCAATGTTCTTACCGATTGAACTTTGCTATTTGTACACTAATTTTTGACACGTTGTTTGACACATACATTGTTGACAAGTGTCAATTGGAAGGGAAAACTGTTTGATATTTAAACTGTCCAATAGGGTAATGTGACTTTGTAAAGTGTAAACTAAAGTGTACTTGTAGCAAGGTTCATACCGATTGAACTTTGCTATTTGTACACTGATTTTTGAAACATTGTTTGACACTTTCGTAGTTGTCAAGTGTCAAATGGATGGGAAAACTGGTTGAAATTTAAATTGTCCAACAGCTTAATGTCACATTACAAAATGTAAACTAAAGTGTACACCATATTATACATGTAACAAGGTCCTCACCGATTGAACTTCACTATTTGTACGCTAATTTTTGACACATTGTTTGACACTCACACTTGTCCTTACCGATTGAACTTTGCTATTTGTACACTGATTTTTGACACGTTGTTTGACACTTGCATTGTTGTTAAGTGTCAATTGGATGAGAAAATTGTTTGAAATTTAAATTGTCTAACAGGGTAATGTCACATGGCAAAGTGTAAACTATAGTGTACACCATGGTGCACATATCGCAGAGTTCTTACTGATTGAACTTTGCTATTTGTACATTGATTTTTGACACATTGTTTGACACCTGCATTTTTGTCAAGAATCAATTAGATGGGAAAATTGTTTGAAATGTAAAATGTTCAACAGGATAATGTCACGTGGCAAAGTGTAAACCAAAGTGTACACCATCGTGTAAGTGTAGCAAGGTTCATACCGATTGAACTTTGCTGCTATTTGTACACTGATTTTTGACACGTTGTTTGACACTTGCATTGTTGTCAAGTGACAATTAGATGGAAAAATTGTTTGAAATTTAAATTGTCCATCAGGGTAATGTCACGTTGCAAAGTGTGAACTAAAGTGTAAACATCATAATGTACATATAACAAGGTTCTTACCGATTGAACTTTACTATTTGTACACTAATTTTTGACACATTGTTTGACACTTGCATTGGTCCTTACCGATTGAACTTTGCTATTTGTACACTGATTTTTGACACGTTGTTTGTTACTTGCATTGTTGTCAAGTGTCAATTGGATGGGAAAATTTTTTGAAATTTAAATTGTCTAGCGGGGTAATATCATATGGCAAAGTGTAAACTATAGTGTACACCATGGTGTACATATCGCAGAGTTCTTACCGATTGAACTTCGCTATTTGTACATTGATTTTTGACACATTGTTTAACGCTTGCATTTTTGTCAAGAATCAATTGAATGGGAAAATTATTTGAAATTTAAACTATCCGACAGGGTAATGTCACGTGGAAAAATGTAAACTAAAGCATACACCATCGTGTAAGTCTAGCAAGGTTTATGCTGATTGAACTTTGCTATTTGTACACTGATTTTTGACACGTTGTTTAGCACCTGCAATGTTGTCAAGTGTCAATTGGATGGAAAAATTGTTTGAAATTTAAATTGTCCACTAGGTAGTGTAACGTGGCAAAGTGTAAACTAAAGTGTACATGTACCAAGGTTCTTACCGATTGAACTTTACTATTTGTGCACTGATATTTGACATGTTGTTTGACACATGCATTGTTGTCAGGTGACAATTGGATAGGAAAACTGTTTGAAATTTAAACTAGCCAACAGGGTAATGTCACGTCGTAAAGTGTAAACTAAAGTGTACTTGTAGCAAGGTTCTTACCGATTGAAATTTGCTATTTGTTCACTGATTTTCAACACGTTGTTTGATACTTGCATTGTTGTCAAGTGTCAATTGGATGGGAAAATTGTTTGAAATTTAAATTGTCCAACAGGGTAATGTCACGTCGTAAAGTGTAAACTAAAGTGTACTTGTAGCAAGGTTCTTACCGATTGAAATTTGCTATTTGTTCACTGATTTTCAACACGTTGTTTGATACTTGCATTGTTGTCAAGTGTCAATTGGATGGGAAAATTGTTTGAAATTTAAATTGTCCAACAGGGTAATGTCACGTGGCAAAGTGTAAACTAAAGTGTACACAATAGTGTCCTTGTAGCAAGATCCTTACCGATTGATCTTTGCTATATGTACACTGATTTTCGACACACTGTTTGACACATGTATTGTTGTCAAGTGTCAATTGGATGGGAAAACTGTTTGAAATTTAAACTGTCCAACAGCTTAATGTCACGTTGCAAAGTGCAAACTAAAGTGTACCCCATAGTATACATGTAGCAAGGTCTTCACCGATTGAACTTCTCTATTTGTACATTAATTTTTGGCACTTTGTTTGACACCTACGTTGTTGTCAAGTGACAATTGAATTGGAAAATGGTTTGAAATTTAAATTGTCCAACAGGGTAATGTCACGTCGTATAGTGGAAACTAAAGTATACTTGTAGCAAGGTTCATACCGATTGAACTTTGCTATTTGTATACTGATTTTTGAAACATTATTTGACAATTGCGTAGTTGTCAATTGTCAATTGGATGGGAAAACTGTTAGAAACTTATACTATCCAACAGGTTAATATCACGTGGCAAAGTGTAAACTAAAGTGTACACCATAGTGTACATGTCACAAGATTCTTACCAATTGAACTTTGCTATTTGTACACTGATTTTTGACATGTTGTTTGACACTTGTATTGTTGTCAAGTGTCAATTGGATGAGAAAATTGTTTAAAATTTTAACTGTCTAGCAAGGTAATGTCACATTGCAAAGTGTAAACTAAAGTGTGTACACCATAATGTACATGTAACAAGGTTTTTACCGATTGAACTTTACTATTTGTACACTATTTTTTGAAACATTATTTGACACTCGCATTGTTGTCAAGTGTCAATTGGATTGGAAAACTATTAGAAATTTAAACTGTCTAACAGGGTAATATCACGTGATAAAATGTAAACTAAAGTGTGCATCATAGTGTACATATAGCAAGTTTCTTATCGACTGAACTTTGCAATTTGTACACTGATTTTGGACACGTTGTTTGACACTTGTATTGTTTTCAAGTGTCAATTGGATGAGAAAAGTGTTTGAAATTTAAACTGTCCAACAGGGTCATGTCATGCTGTAAAGTGCAAACTGAAGTGTACATTTAGCAAGGTTCATACCGGTTGAACTTTGCTATTTGTAAACTGATTTTTGACACGTTGTTTAACACTTGCATTATTGTCAAGTGTCAATTGGATGGGAAAACTATTTAAAATTTTAACTGTCCAACAGGGTAATGTCACGTGGTAAAGTGTAAACTAAAGTGTACACCATAGTGTACATGTAGTAAGGTCCTTATCGATTGTACTTTGCTATTTGTACACTAATTTTTGACACGATGTTTGACACTTGCATTGTTGTCAAGTGTCAATTGGATGGGAAAACTGTTTAAAATTTAAATTGTCCAACAGGTTAATGTCACGTGGCAATGTGTAAATTAAAATGTACACCATAGTGTACATGTCGCAAGGTTCTTACCGTTTGAACTTTGCTATTTGTACAGATTTTTGAAGCGTTGTTTGATATTTGCATTGTTGTCAAGTGTCAATTGGATGGGAAAAGTTTTTGAAATTTAAATAGTCCAGCAGGGTAATGTCACGTGGCGAAGCATAAACTAAAGTGTGTACACCATAGTGTACATGTAACAAGGTTCTTACCGATTGAACTTTGTTATTTGTACACTGATTTTTGTCACATTTTTTGACACTCGTATTGTTGTCAAGTGTCAAATGGATGGAAAAACTATTTGAAATTTAAACTGCCCAATAGGGTAGTGTCACGTGACAAGGTGAAAACTAAAATATACACCATAATGTACATGTAGCAAGTTTCTTACCGATTAAACTTTGCTATTCGTACACTGATTTTTGACACGTTGTTTGACACTTGCACTGTCGTCAAGTGTCAACTACATGGGAAAATTGTTTGAAATTTAAATTTTCAAGCAGGGTAATGTCACGTGGCAAAGTGTAAACTAAAGTGTACACCATAGTGTACATGTCGCAAGGTTATTGCCAATTGAACTTTGCTATTTGTACATTGATTTTTGACACATTGTTTGATATTTGCATTGTTGACAAGTGTCAATTGCATGGGAAAATTGTTTGAAATTTAAACTGTCTAGCAGGGTAATGTCACGTGGTAAAGTGTAAACTAAAGTGTACGCCGTAGTGTACATGTCGCAAGGGTCTTATCGATTGAACTTTGCTATTTGTATATTGATTTTTGACACATTGTTTGACACTTGTATTGTTGTCAAGTGTCAACTAGATGGAAAAATTGTTTGAAATTTATACTGTTCAACAGGGCAATATCACGTGACAAAGTGCAAACTAAAGTGCACACCATAGTGTACATGTAGCAAGTTTTTTACCGATTAAACTCTGCTATTTTTACACTGATTTTTGACACGTCGTTTGACACTTACATTGTTGTCAAGTGTCAATAGCATGGGAAAATTGTTTGAAATTTAAATTGTCTTACAAGATGATGTCACGTGGCAAAGTGTAAACTAAAGTGTACTCTATAGTGTACATGTAGCAAGGTCCTTACTGATTGAATTTTGCTATTTGTACACTGATTTTCGACACGTTGCTTGACACTTGCATCATTGTCATGTGTCAATTGGAAGGGAAAACTGTTTGAAATTTAAACTGTCCAATAGGGTAATGTCATGTGGAAAAGTGTAAACTAAAGTGTACATCATAGTGTACATGTAGTAAGGTCCTTACCGATTGAAATTTGCTATTTGTACACTGATTTTTGACACGTTGTTTGACACTTGCATTATTGTCAAGTGTCAATTAGATGGAAAAACTGTTTGTAATTTAAACTATCCGACAGGGTAATATCGCGTGGCAAAGTGTAAACTAAAGTGTACACCATAGTATCCATGTTGCAAGTTTCTTACCGATTGAAGTTTGCTATTTGTACACTGATTTTTGACACGTTGTTTGACACTTGCATTGTTGTCAAGTATTAATTGGATGGGAAAACTCTTTGAAATTTAAACTGTCCAAAAGGATAATGTCACGTGGCAAAGTGTAAACTAAAGTGTTCACCATAGTGTACATGTAATAAGGTCCTTACCGATTGAACTTTGCTATTTGTACACAGATTTTCGACACGTTATTTGACACTTGCATTGTTATCAAGTGTAAATTGGATGGGAAAACTGTTTGAAATTTAACTTGTCCAACAGGGTAATATCACGTGGTAAAGTGTAAACTAAAGTGTTCGCCATAGTGTACATGTAGCAAGGTTCTTAACGATTGAACTTTGCTATTTGTACATTGATTTAGGACATGTTGCTTGACACTTGCATTGTTGTCAAGTGTCAATTGGATTGGAACAATGCAAGTTTCAATTGGAAGGAAAAACTGTTTGAAATTTAAACTGTCCAACAGGATAAAGTCACGTGTTAAAGTGTAAACTAAAGTGTACATGTAGCAAGGTTCTTACCGATTGAACTTTGCTATTCGTACATTGATTTTTGACTCATTGTTTGACACTCGCGTTTTTGTCAAGTGTCAATTTGATAGGAAAATTGTTTGAAATTTAAACTGTCCAACAAGTAGTGTCACGCGGCAAAGTATAAACTAAAGTGTACACTATATTATACATGTAGCAAAGTTCCTAACAATCGAACTTTGCTATTTGTACACTGATTTTGGACACGTTATTTGGCACTTGCATTTTTGTCAAGTGTCAATTGGATGTGAAACTGTTTGAAATTTAAACTATCAAACAGGGTAATGTCATGTGACAAAGTGTAAACTGAAGTGTACAACTTAGTGTGCATGTAGCAAGTTTCTTTCCGATTGAACTTTGTTATTTGTACATTGATTTTTGACACATTGTTTAACACTTGCATTGTTTTCAAGTGTCAATTGGATGAGATAATTGTTTGAAATTTAAATTGTCCAGCAGGGTAATGTCACGTGGCAAAGTGTAAACTAAAGTGTACGCCATAGTGTGCATGTCGCAAGGTTCTTACCAATTGAACTTTTCTATTTATACATTGATTTTTGATGCATTGTTTGACACTTGCATTGTTGTCAAGCATCAACTGGATGGAAAAATTGTTTGAAATTTATACTGTCTAACAAGGCAATGTCACGTGACAAAGTGTAAACTAAAGTGTACTCCATAGTGTAAACGTAGCAAGTTACTTACCGATTTAACTTTGCTATTTGTACACTAATTTTTGACACGCTGTTTGAGACATGCATTATTGTCATCTATCATTTGGATGGGAAAATTGTTAGGAATTCAAATTGTCTAGCAGGATAATGTCACGTGACAAAATGTAAACTAAAGAGTACACCATAGTGTACATGTCACAGGGTTCTTACCGATTGAACATTGCTATTTGTACATTGATTTTTAACACGTTGTTTAACACTTGCATTGTTGTCAAGTGTCAATTGAATGGGAAAATTTTTTGAAATTTGAATTGTCCAACAGGGTAATGTCACATGGCAAAGTGTAAACTAAAGTGTACACCATAGTGTACATGTAGCAAGATCCTTACCGATTGAACTTTACTATGTGTACACTAATTTTTAACACGTTGTTTGACAGTTATGTTGTTGTCAAGTCTCAATTGGATGGGAAAACTATTTGAAATATAAACTGTCCAACAGGGTAATGTCACGTGGCAAAGTGTAAACTAAAGTGTACGCCATAGTGTACATGTAGCAAGATCCTTACCGATTGAACTTTACTATGTGTACACTAATTTTTAACACGTTGTTTAACACTTGCGAATTGTCCAACAGGGTAATGTCACGTGGCAAAGTGTAAACTAAAGTGTACGCCATAGTGTACATGTAGCAAGGTTCTTACCATTGAACTTTCCTATTTGTACATTAATTTTGGACATGTTATTTGACACTTGTATTGTTGTCAAGTGTCAATTGGATGGGAAAACTGTTTGAAATTTAAACTGTCCAACAGGGTAATGTCACGTGACAAAATGTAAACTAAAGTGTACACGTAGCAAGGTTCTTACTGATTGAACTTTACGATTTGTACACTGATTTTTGACGTGTTGTTTGACACTTGCGTTGTTGTCAAGTGTCAACTGGATGAGAAAACTATTTGAAATTTAAACTATCCAACAAGGTAGTGTCACTTGGAAAAGTGAAAACTAAAGTGTACACCATACTGTATATGTAGCAAAGTTTTTACCGATTGAACTTTGCTATTTGTGCACTGATTTCGGACACATTGTTTGATACTTGCATTGTTGTCAAGTGTCAATTGGATGGGAAAAATGTTTGAAATTTAAATTGTCTAATAGGGTAATGTCACGTGACAAAATGTAAACTAAAGTGTAAACCATAGTGTACATATAGCAAGGTTCTTACCAATTGAACTTTGCTATGTATACACTGATTTTGGACATGTTGTTTGACACTTACATTGTTGTCAAGTGCCAATTGGATGGAAAAACTATTTGAAATTTAAACTATTTAATATGGTAATGTCACGTGGCAAAGTCTAAACTAAAGTGTACACCATAGTGTACATGTAACAAGGTCCTTACCGTTGAAACTTTCCTATTTGTACACTAATTAACAGGGTAATGCCACGTGACAATGTGTAAACTAAAGTATACGCTATAGTGTACATGTAGCAAGGTTCTTACCAATTGAACTTTACTATTTGTACATTGATTTTGGACACATTGTTTGACACTTGCATTATTGTCAAATGTCAATTGGATGAGGAAACTATTTGAAATTTAAGCTATCCAGCAGGGTAATGTCATGTGGTAAAGTGTAAACTAAAGTGTACATGTAGCAAGGTTCTTATTGATTGAACGTTGCAATTTGCACACTGATTTTTGACACGTTGTTTGACACTTGCATTGTTGTTAAGTGTCAATTCGATGAAAAAACTGTTTAAAATTTAAAATGTCCAACGGGGTAGTATCACTTAGCAAAGTGAAAACTAAAGTGTACACCATATGGTATATAAAACAAAGTTTTTACCGATTGAACTTTGTTATTTGTACACTGATTTTGGACACGTTGTTTGACAATTGCATTGCTGTCAAGTGTCAAGTAGGTGGGAAAAATGTTTGAAATTTAAACTATCCAACAGGGTAATGTCACGTGAAAAAGTGTAAATTAAAGTGTACACCGTAGTGTGTATGTAGCAAGGTTCTTACCGGTTGAACTTTGCTATTTGTACACTGATTTTCGGCACGTTGTTCGACACTTGCATTGTTGTAAAGTTTCAATTGCATGGGAAAACTGTTTGAAATTTAAACTGTCCAACAAGGTAATGTCACGTGGCAAAGTTTAAACTAAAGTGTACACCATAGTGTCCATGTAGCAGGTTTCTTACCGATTGAACATCGCTATTTTCACACGGATTTTTTAAACGTTGTTTGAGACTTACATTGTTGTCAAGTGTCAATTGGATCAGAAAATTGTTTGAAATTTAAATTGTCCAAGAGGGTAATATCACATGACAAAGTGTAAACTAAAGTGTGCACGCCATAGTGGACATGTAGCAAGGTTTTTACCGATTAAACTTTGCTATTTGTACACTGATTTTTGACACATTGTTTGACATTTACATTGTTGTCAAGTGTCAATTGGATAGGAAAACTGTTAAAAATTTAAACCGTCCAATAGGGTAATGTGACGTGACAAAGTGTAAACTAAAGTGTAAACCATAGTGTACATGTAGCATGTTTCTTACCGATTGAACTTTGCGATTTGTACAATGATTTTTCACACGTTGTTTAACACTTGCATTGTTGACAAGTGTCAATTGGATGGAATAATTGTTTGAAATTTAAATTGTCCAGCAAGGTAATGTCATGTGGCTAAGTGTAAACTAAAGTGCATACCATAGTGTACATGTTGCAAGGTTCTTACCTATTGAACTTTGCTATTTGTACATTGATTTTTAACACATTGTGTGACACTTGCATTGTTTTCAAGTGTCAATTGGATGGAAAAACTATTTGAAATTTAAACTGCCCAATAGGGCAATGTCACGTGGCAAAGTGTAAACTAAAGTGTACATGTAGCAAGATTCTTACCAATTGAACTTTGCTATTTGTACACTGATTTTTGACACATTGTTTGAAACTTGCATTGTTGTCAAGTGTCAATTGGATGGAAAAACTGTTTGAAATTTAAATTTTTCAATAGGGTAATGTCACATGGAAAAGTGTAAACTAAAGTGTACTTGTAGCAAGGTTCATACCAATTGAACTTTGCTATTTGCACACTGATTTTTAACCTGTTGTTAGACACTTGCATTGTAGTCAAGTGTCAATTGGATGGGAAAACTATTTGAAATTTAAACTGTCCAGTAGTGTAATGTCACGTGGCAAAGTGTAAACTAAAGTGTACACCATAGTGTACAAGTAGCAAGGTCCTTACCGATTGAACTTTGGTATTTGTACACTGATTTTTGACACGTTTGACACTTCCAGTATTGTAAAGTTTCTATTGCATGGAAAAACTGTTTGAAATTTAAACTATCAAACAGGGTAATGTCACGAAGCAATGTGTAAACCAAAGTGTTCAACATAGTGTACATGTACCAAGGTTCTTTCCAATTGAACTTTGCTATTTGTACACTGATTTTTGACACGTTGGTTGATGCTTACATTTGTTTCAAGTGTCAATTAGATGGGAAAACTGTTTGAATTTTAAAATGTCGAACGGGATAATGTAACGTGGCAAAGTGTAAACTAAAGTGTTTACCATAGTGTACATGTAGCAAGGTTCTAACCGGTTGAACTTTGCTATTTGTACACTGATTTTAGACACGTTATTTGACACTTGTATTGTTGTTAAGTGTCAACGGGATGGAAAAACTGTTTGAAATTTAAACTATCCAACAAGATAATGTCACGTGGCAAAGTGTAAAATAAAGTGTCTACCATAGTGTACATGTAGCAAGGTTCTAACCGGCTGAACATTGCTATTTGTACACTGATTTTGGACACATTGTTTGACATTTGCATTGTTGTTAAGTGTCAATTGGATGGGAAAATTATTTGAAATTTAAACTGTCTAACTGGGTAATGTCACGTGGTAAAGTGTAAAATAAAGTGTACATGTCACAAGGCCCTTACCGATTGAACTTTGCTATTTTTACACTGATTTTTTACACGTTGGTTGACACTTGCATTGTTGTCAAGTGTCAGCTGGATGAGAAAACTGTTTCAAATTTAAACTGCCCAACCGGGTAATGTCACATGGCAAAGTTTAAACTAAAGTGTCTGCCATAGTGTACATGTAGAAAGGTTCTTACCGATTAAACTTAGCTATTTGTACACAGATTTTTGACACATTGTTTGACACTTGCATTGTTGTCAAGTGTCAATTGAATGGGAAAAGTGTTTGAAATATAAAATGTCCAATCGGGTAATGTCACGTGGCGAAGTATAAACTAAAGTGTATACCATATTGTACATGTAGCATGGTCCTTATCGATTGAACATTGCTTTTTGTACACTGATTTTGGACACGTTGTTTGACACTTGCGTTGTTGTCAAGTGTTAATTGATGGGAAAACTGTTTGAAATTCAAACTGTCCAATAGGGTAATGTCACGTGGAAAAGTGTAAACTAAAGTGTACATGTCGCATGGTTCTTACCGATTGAACTTTGCTATTTGTACACTGATTTTTTACACGTTGTTTGACACTTGCATTGTTGTCAAGTGTCAATTGGATTGGAAAACTGTTTGAAATTTAAATTGTCCAACTGGATAATGTCACGTGGCAAAGTGTATACTATAGTGTACAACATAGTGTACATGTCGCAAGGTCCTTACCGATAGAACTTTGTTATTTGTACACTGATTTTTGACACGTTGTTTGACACTTGGATTGTTGTTAAGTATCAATTGGATGGGAAAACTGTTTGAAATTTAAACTGGCCAACAGGGTAATGTCACGTGGCAAAGTGTAATCTAAAATGTACACCATAATGTACATGTAGCAAGTTTCTTATCGATTGAACTTTGCTATTTGTACATTAATTTTTGACACGTTGTTTGACACTTGCATTGTTGTCAAGTATCAATTGCATGGGAAAATTGTTTGAAATTTAAATTGTCCAAACGAGCAGTGACTTGTCAAGTATCAATTTGAAATTTAAATTATTTCGAATTATTAAAGCTGCTAGACGAGCAGTGACTTGTCCTGGTGTGGTAACCACTTCGATCTGTAATTTTTCCAAGTCCTTGACTAACTCCACTTGAGAGGTGGGTAGTGACATCAATTGTCACATTGATTTTCTACTTAGAGCGTCGGCCACAACATTAGCCTTACCCAGATGGTAGTGAATAGTGCAGTCGTAATCGTTCACCAATTCCAACCATCATCTTTGTTGCTTATTCAATTCCTTCTGTGTGAAGAAATACTTGAGACTTTTGTGATCTGTGTAGATATCACACTTCCGTCCATACAAGTAGTGTCGCCATATCTTCAAAGCGTGTACTACCGCTGCAAGTTCTAAATCATGCGTCGAGTAGTTCTGTTCATGTTTCTTCAATTGTCTTGAAGCATAGGCTACACTTTTCCATTCTGCATTAGTACACATCCCAATCCTCGCTTGGATGCATCGCTGTATATAACAAACCCTTTTGTATGTTTAGGTATTGTTAATACAGGTGCTGATATCAACTTTTGCTTAAGTTCTTGGAAACTTTGTTCGCATTTTTCCGTCCATTGGAATTTTACTCCCTTCCTTGTAAGCTGCGTCTTTGGTCCAGCTATTTTGGAGAATCCTTCTATGGATCTCCTATAATATCCAGCCAATCCTAGAAAACTCCATACTTCGCCAGCATTTGTTGGTGCTTTCCAGTTGGTTACTGCTTCTAGTTTTGCTGGATCTACTTCAATCCCTTGGATAGTAACTACATGTCCAAGAAATCCAACTCGTTCAAGCCAAAACTCGCACTTCTTGAATTTGGCATACAGCTTCTCCTTGCATAATACCTCTAAGGCTATTCTCAAGTGCTCTTCATGTTGCTTCTTACTCTTAGAATACATCAGAATGTCATCGATGAAGACTATGACAAAGTTATCCAAGTATTGATGAAACAATCGATTCATCAGGTCCATGAACACTGCAGGTGCATTGGTTAGCCCAAACGGCATCACCATAAACTCGTAGTGTCCATATCAAGTTCTAAAAGCTATCTTAGGTATATCCTTTGTCTCTACTTTCAGTTGATTGTATCCCGATCGTAAGTCGATCTTGGAAAATACCTTAGCTCCTTTCAGTTGATCTAACAGATCCTTGATCCTCGGGAGTGGGTACTTATTCTTGATGGTTAATCGATTTATCTCCCTATAATCGATGCACATCCTCATGCTTCCATCTTTCTTCTTTACAAACAACACCGGCACACCCCATGGAGATACGCTTGGTCGTATGAAGCCCATATCTAGGAGTTCTTGCAACTGCTTCTTTAATTCTCGTAGTTCCTTTAGGGCCATTTGGTATGGGGCCTTAGATACTGGTGTCGCCCCGAGAATTAGGTCTATGGTGAATTCCACTTGTCTATCAGGTGGAATACCAGATAGATCTTCTGGAAACACATCTACGAATTCCCGTACTACTAGTACATCTTCAACCCTTATCGTCTCTTGTTTCCCTCCTGAGATACTTACTAGATATCCTTGACATGTTTCTTTTCTTAACATCTTCTCAGCTTGTAAAGCCGATACTAGTCGAATAAGGGGTTTCGTCTTCATTCCAAGGAACGAAAATGGTTCCTCTCCTGGTTTCTGAAATGATACTTCCATTTCCTTACATTGGATGGTGGCATAATTACAACCTAACCAATCCATGCCTAGTATTACATCAAAATCCTTCATTTCTATCATGTATAGGTTCCCTTCTATTGGTTTTCCCTCAACTTCAATACTTAATGATTTGGTTATTCTATCAGTACTCAGAGGGTTGCCTAAAGGAATGCTAAGCTCTAATGTACCTTCCGACTTATCAAGTTGGTTTGGTTTGCGCGGGCCATTTTCCTTTAGACAAAATGTATGGTTCTTTTTAGTTTCATACTTCGAATTCTAACAAAGAAGATAGTATTTTATTTCTTGACATAAGGGAAGCTATTACAAGGATTTAAATCTAATCCCTATAAGTTCTACGGATCTTCTTTGGTGGAGCTTCGTCTTCGGAGGAGTCTTTCGCCTCAAGTCCGGACTCTATGTCCATCTCAACCTGTGGCTCAGGCTCAGGATCATTCTCTAAATCATCCTCGGGTTTTTCTTCGGGATCTTCTTCCTTAGCCAAAGGTTCCTCCTCAGGCTCCTCATGGACTACATCATCCCACAAATCAATCAGGGCATGGCAATACCTCTCAAGCTCGAACAGGTTTGGGTTGCCTTCTAACATTTCATCCCTAACCGTGACTCCCATATCTCCCCATTGAGGTGGGAGGGAGTGTATGAGGTTATTTATGGCCTCAATGTGCATGATCTCCATACCAGCATTAACCGCTATCATGCATCTCTCATAGATGTCATACACATGTTCGCTAAGCGGTCAGGTCGGATTAGTTACATAGTTTTCATAGGAATGAATAGCAATTCTACGGTTCAATGCTTCTCTATATGCCCTAGCCATTCTACGAGTCATATCTGTTGCATTTTCACATACATCATACTTTTTCTTTGCTTTAAGAAAACATGCAAATATTTAAACTTTCATATCTTGCAATTCCCTTTAAGCCCTTAGCTTTTGCCCAAGTCCATTACATATCTTTAAATAACACATCTCTAAATCATATCAAAGCATCTAACATAAATATAATCATTAACTTTAAACATGAACATACCTGGGCCATAGGATGAGATTGATGGATGGATGGACGATGCCATTGAGTATCTTAAACTTTTCATTTTCCTTTTGTTTAAAAAAAGAAAAATATACTTGGTTAACAGAACCGGCTAAACCTTGCTCTGATACCACACTGTAACGCCCCGACCCCTAGTGGACCGGAACGCTACTTACTTTACTTAGCTTAACCGGTGGTTTAGTAACAAGTGTAAACGTTTTAGCGGAAGCTTACATCTTTGGATAATAATTTAAATAACAATACTTCAAATACTTTATAGAAAAACACTGAATCATTTTTCAAAACAACAAAATGTAATTTATTTGAAGAAAACATAACTTGTTCTCGCATTCTGCGTTATTCAAAACTTTAAAGAAATAACATTGGAAAACATTTTATAAAAATAAATCCAAATCACTTATTCATCGGATTTCCATGGGCTCGTTGCATCACTCTCCATCTTCTCCTCCATCCATGCCCGAGGTAGAATTCCTTCAATCTATAGAGATGTGATTAAACCCGTGAGTTGAAAAACTCAATAGTTGTCATAGGTGCATTTGTGATCAAGCTATACATTTCAAAACATTAACTTTATAACTTTTCATACATGCCGTACCCGGAGGTACCATTTGACATGAAGGGGTATGCTGTACCCGAGGGCACCATTTGACATATGAACATTTCTTCAGCATAGACGGGTATGCCGTACCAGAGTACCATTTGACATACAACCATTAACATAGAGAGATATGCCATAACGGAGTACCATTTGACATACAAACATTAACATGAATCGAAACTTATAACTTAACGCGATTAAATACATTGCACCTCTACCTACCTTTCTTGATGCTTTTGAAACTTTGAAAACTTGGATTGAAAACTTCGATGAAACTTGAACGTTGAAAGAAATGCACTCCTTGGATGTTTGAAAACCGTTGAGAATTGATGCTTGAAAACACTTCTTAAACTTCTAGGAAAAATAGTTTTCCTCCCTCTCTTTTTTTCTCTTGGAAACTCTTTCTTTAGTATGTAAAAGCTCTTGCTTTTGGTGTGAGAAAAAATGTGTAAAATGAGGTCTCTATTTATAGGTAAATATCCCATAACTTAAAGTAAATGAAGGGTCAAATTTCATTTAAGAGAGAAAACATGGGTGCCATTTAAGTTTGAGGTTAAATGTTTCAATTTAGTGGGGGTTTTTATTGCTAGAAACGTGGGTAGCCCTTTGAGAAAATAATTGATGAAAATAAATATTTAAATTCTAGAGAAAAACGAGAATTTTCATTTCAAGCAGTTTCGGTTGACTGTTGTAGTCCGATTGACACTGCACAGCCTTCAATGTTTCTATCATAATTTCTTCTCCCGATATTCGATTGAGGTAATTCAAAGTGCGTTGGAAAGGTAACTCAAAGAGCTACAACTTTTATTTAGATATCATTTTCCAAATCAAATGTTTCCTATGTCAAAAATGGATCTTAAATGACATTGAAAACGTTCAGCGTTATTCAAATACTTTAAAGAAATAAGTCTACAAAAATAAATCTAAATAACTTGTTCACCGGGTTTTCCATGGGCTCGTTGCACCACTCTCCATCTTTTTTATCATCCAGGCCCAAGGTAGAATTATATCAATCTATAGAGAAGGGGTTAAACCCGTGAGTTAAAAAAACTCAGTAGATATCATTGGTACATTCGTGATCAAGCTATACATTTCAAAGCTGTAACTTTAAAAACCTTTTCATAGTAGAATTTTTGGTAGAATCCCAAACACGTAGAGTCATGACTTAACACGATGCCTCGACTGGAAGTACATGCCGTACCCAGAGATACCATTAGACATGGAGGTGTATGCCATACCGGAGGTACCATTACACATACAAACATTAACATAAATCTTCATTTGCTAGAAACTTATAACTTAACACGAATTAACACTTTGCACCTCTACCTACCTTGATTGATGCTTTGAACCATGTTGAAAAATACACTCCTTTGATGTTTCAAAAAAAAACACTCCGTTGAGAATTGATGCTTGGAAAACACTTCATGATAGCACCAAAACTTCTAGAAAAAACTAATTTTCCTCCCTCTCTTTTCTCTTTTTTTTAGACTTGAAAACTCTCTCTTTTATGCTTAGAAGCTTTTGTCTTGGTATGAAAAATGTGTGTGCATTGGGGCCTATTTATAGGTGAAAATCTCACAAGTTAAGGGCAAGTTAAGGGCCTAATACTCATTAATACGGGTGCCATTTATGTGGGAGTTATAGGTTTAAGAAGGTGCTAGAAAATCGTGTAGGAATTTGACTTTTCATATTCCGCGTACTTCAGTTGATACTGTATAGCCTTTAGTATTTCTATCATAACTTCTTCTCCCAATATCCGATTGGGATAATTCAAAGTGCGTTGGAAAGCTAACTCAAAGAGCGACATTTTCTTTAGATATCATTTTCAAATTGAATGTTTGTTATGTCGTAAATGGGTCTCAAATGAGACTAAAAATCAGAAGTATACTTTTTAGCCATCCAATATTCATGTCTTAGTGCCACTAAGGTGTTTAAAATTATTTGGGGTTCTACATCCCCCACACCTTAATTAAAATTTCGTCCTTGAAATTTACTTTCTAATTGGGCGAATAGTGTTGGATACTTGTTTTTTGTTTCCTCTTCCCCTTCCCCAGTGGCCTCTTCTATTTCATGATTATTCCATTGTATTTTGACCAATTAAATTTCTTTATTCCTTAGTTTATGCACCTTTCAATCCAATATCCTAATTGGTACCTCTTCATAGGATAAGTCCTTTTGTACTTCCACGGACTGATAGTTCACTACATGATTAGGATCATGCATGTATTTTTTGATCATTGATACATGGAACACGTTGTGCACTGCCGATATCCTAGGTGGGAGAGCTAACCGATAGGCTACATTTCCGACCTTATCAAGTATCTCGAATGGTCTGATATAGCAGGGTCGTAACTTTCCTTTCTTGCCAAACCTAAGTACACCTTTCATCGGTGCCACTTGCAGAAACACTTTTTCTCCAACTTTGAATTCTAAATCCTTCCTCCTTGTATCTGCATAGCTGTTCTGGATCTTGTGCTGCCTTTATCCTTGCACGGATCTTATCGATTGCCTCAACTATCCTTTCAATTATTTCTGGTCCCAAAACTCTCTTCTCCCTGACTTCATCCCAATGAACAGGGGACCTACATCTTCTACCATAGAGAGCTTCGTACGGTGCCATCCCGATAGTTGCTTGGAAGCTGTTATTATATGCAAATTCTAATAGGGGTATGTATGACTCCCAACTATCCCCTAGATCCAAAACACATGCTCTCAGCATGTCTTCCAATGTTTGGATGGTCCTTTCAGATTGACCATCGGACTGAGGATGATATGTTGTACTAAAGTTCAGCTTCGTTCCCATAGCTCCTTGTAGACTTTTCCAAAATTTGGACGTGAACCTTGGATCTCTGTCAGACACAATGGACATAGGTACACCGTGTAATCTCACAACCTGCTTAATGAACAACTGTGCCAATTGGTCTAAACTGAATGTCATTTTCACCGGAAGAAAATGAGCTGACTTTGTTAACCGATCCACTATTACCCATACAGTGTTGTTTCCTCTTGCTGACTTTGGGAATCCAACCACGAAGTCCATTGTGATATTTTCCCATTTCCATTCGGGTATGTCCAGTGGATTTAACAATCCAGCCGATCTTTGGTGTTCTGCCTTAACCTGTTGACATACCATGCACTTTTCCACGTACAACCCTATACTTCTTTTCATATTTCTCCACCAAAATGTATCTCAGAGGTCTCGATACATTTTCGTACCATCGGGATGTGTGGTGTACGGGGTGGAATGGGCCTCTTTCAATATATCGTTTCTCAAGGCTTCATCCTTTGGCACACAAATTCTCCCCTTAAACATCAGTGCATGATCTGAAGCTATTCCAAAATCCTTTCTCTTATTAGTACCAATTTCATTCTTGATCTTCAACAAGAATGGGTCATTACCTTGTGTCTTTATAATTTGATCTCTAAGAGTAGGTCAAATTATCAAAACTGCTAGACGAGCAGTGACTTGTCTTGGTACGATAACCACTTTGATCTGTAACTTTTCCAAGTCCTTGACTAACTCCATTTGAAAAGTGGGTAGTGACGCCAACTGTCCCATTGATTTTCTACTTAAGGCGTCGGCCACAACATTAGCCTTACCTGGTTGGTAATGGTTAGTGCAATCGTAATCATTCTCCAATTCCAACCATCGTCTTTGTCGCATATTCAATTCCTTCTGTGTGAATAAATATCTGAGACTCTTGTGATCTGTGTAGATATCGGACTTCCCTCCATACAAGTAGTGTCGCCATATCTTCAAGGTATGTACTACCGTCGCAAGTTCTAAATCATGCGTCGGGTAGTTCTGCTCATGTTTCTTCAATTGTGTTGTTGCATAGGCTATCACTTTTTCATTCTGCATCAGCACACATCCCAATCCATGCTTGGATGCATCACTGTATATAACAAACCCTTCCGTACCCTCAGGTATTGTTAACACGGGTGCTGATATCAACCTCTGTTTAAGTTCTTAGAAACTTTGTTCACATTTATTGGTCCATTGAAATTTTACTCCCTTCCTCGTAAGCTATGTCATTGGTCCAGTTATTTTGGAGAATCCTTCTATGAATCTCCGATAATATTCTGCTAATCCTAGAAAGCTCTGTACCTCGCCAGCATTAGTTGGTGCTTTCTAGTTGATTACTGCTTCCACTTTCACTGGATCTACCTCAATCCCTTGGGCAGTGACTATATGTCCAAGAAATCTAACTCGTTCATGCCAGAACTCACTCTTCTTGAATTTCTTCTCCTTGCGTAATACCTCTAATGCTATTCTTAGGTGCTCTTCATGTTGCTCCCTACTCTTGGAATATATCAGAATGTCATCAATGAAGACTATGACAAATTTATCCAAGTACTGATGAAATACACGATTCATCAAGTCCATGAACACTGCAGGTGCATTGGTTAGCCCAAACGGCATCACTGAAACTCATAGTATCCATAACGAGTTCTGAAAGCTGTTTTGGGTATATCCTTTGACTTTACTTTCAATTGATGGTATCCCGATCGTAAGTCGATCTTGGAAAATACCTTAGCTCCTTTCAGTTGATCTAACAGATCCTCGATTCTCGGGAGTGGGTACTTATTCTTGATAGTTAATCGATTTAACTCCCAATAATCGATGCACATCCTCATGCTTCCATCCTTTTTCTTCACGAACAACACCGGTGCACCCCATGGAGATACACTTGGCCGTATAAAGTCCATATCTAGGAGTTCTTGCAACTGCTTCTTTAACTTTTGTAGTTCCTTCGGGGCCATTCGGTATGGGGCTTTTGACACTGGTACCGCTTCGAGAATTAGGTCTATGGTGAATTCCACTTGCCTATCTGGTGGAATACCAGATAGATCTTCTAGAAACACATCTACGAATTCTCGTACTATTGGTACGTCTTCAACCTTTATCGTCTCTTGTTTCTCTCCTGAGATGTTTACTAAATATCTTTAACATGTTTCTTTTCTCAACATCTTCTCAGCTTGTAAAGCCGATACTAGTCGAATAAGGGGTTTTGTCTTCATTCCAAGGAACGAAAATGGTTCCTCTCCTGGTTTCTGAAATGATACCTCCCTTTCCTTACATCGGATGGTGGCGTAATTACAACCCAACCAATCCATGCCTAGTATTACATCAAAATCCTTCATTTCTATCTTGTATAGGTTCGCTTCCATTGGTTTTTCCTCAACTTCGATACTTACTAATTTGGCTATTCTATCAGTACTCAAAGGGTTGCCTGAAGGAATGCTAACCTCTAATGTACCTTTCAACTTATCACAGGTAATACTAGATTTAGCCGTAAAAGTTGTCGATTCAAAGGAGTGTGTGGCTCCTAAATCAAACAATACATAAACAGGCGTATTGGCTATCAATAAAGTACCTGCTATGACGTTCGAGTTTTCCTCTGCATCTTTCTGAGTCATTGCAAAAACTCGTGCTTTTCCTTTCTGGTTCTAGTCATTGTTATCATCCTTCTTCGAGGTAAATATGGGGCAATCCTTAAAAATATGCCCTGACTTGACACATCTGAAACAAACATTCTTCCCTTGCAAACATACACCACGATTCATCTTTCCACACTTAGGACATGGCTCTATAACTGGCACAATGCTCTTGTTGGCATTGACTCCGCCATTAGCTTTCTTGTTCTGCCACTTGCCCTTTCCCTTTCCCTTGTCCTGGCCATTCCTTTTCCTTTTACCCATACTGCCATTGTCCGATTGATTGAACAGTTGACTATGTTGCTCGGCGCTAGTCTTCTGGTACCAGATAGCTTGAGCTCTTTCCAGCATTTCATGGTATGAGGTGAAACGATGGGACATAAGTATCATGCTTATATCTGGGTTCAACCCTTGTTCAAACCTCCTGACTTTCTTGTCCTCCGTATCCACCAGATGTGAAGCATACCTTGAAAGTTGGTCAAACTTCCTTTCATACTCAGTCAGGGACATAGTCCTTTGCTTGAGTTGGAGAAATTCACTTTCTTTGTGATCCCTCAAAGGCTGTGGGAAGTACTTGTCCATTACTTCCTCTTTAAATTGCTCCCAAGTCAATTCTGCTTGTTGCTCTGGGGTCCTCATCCTTGACATCAAGTCCCACCAGTGGCTTGCATAACCGGAGAACATAAACTGAGCACACTGGACCTTTTGGGCGTCCGTGCACCCTATTAATCGGAATATTCTCTCCAACTTGCGAAGCCACTCCTCGGCTATAAGTGGATCAGCTACTCCATTGAAGGTAGGGGCTTGTGTCTTCTAAATTGGTCGACCACTGAAGCATGGGTTGGAGGACCATTAGGAGCTAGCGGTAGGGGTTGCACCTGGTTCGGGTTTTGCCTGCCAAGATCTTGGACTGCTTGGAGGAGATCTCTTATCAAGTTAGTTTGGTTTGCGAGGGCCATTTTCCTTTAGATAAAATGTATGGTTCTTATTAGTTTCATACTTCGAATTCTAACAAAGAAGATAAAGCTTTATTTCTTGACATAAAGGAAGTTGTTACAAGGATTTAAATCTAATCCCTATAAGTTCTACGGATCTTCTTTGTTGGAGCCTCATCTCCAAAGGAGTCTTTCGCCTCAGGTCCGGATTCTATGTCCATCTCAACCTGTGGCTTGGGCTCAGGATCATTCCCTTCTTCAGGCTCTTCTTCTTCATCAAGTTCAATTACTATCTCTTGTTGAGGTTCTAAGTTTTCCCTCCATAGGTCTAGGAGTGATTGGCAATACACTTCAAATTCAAATATATTTGGGTGCTCCTCTAGCATTACATCCCTAACTGTGACTCCCATATCTCCCCATTGAGGTGGAAGGGAGTGTATGAGGTTATTTATAGCCTCAATAGGTGTTATCTCCTTTCCAGCGTTCACCGCTGTCATACATCTCTCATAGACATCATGTATATGTTCGTCAAGTGGATGGAGCAGATCAGTCACATAATTCTCATAGGACTGAATGGCGATTCTATGATTCAATGCTCCTTTATATGCCCTAGTCGTTCTATGAGCCATATCTATTGCATTTTCACATATCTTATACTTTTTTTTTTACTCTTGGAAAAATGGCTATTGTTACATAACATTCTATCTATAAATTCTAGCCCAATGTGTATCTTTTGAAAAAAAACACACATCGTTCAAATCATTTCTAACTGGCATAGAATATCTTTGAAAATAAGCATAAATTGTACCAAGCATCATAACATAGTCTTTTCATGAAAACATTAACTTTGAACATACCTGGGCCGTAGGATGAGATTGATGGATGGATGCAAGATGCCATGGAATATCTTAGACTTTTTCATTTAAAAAAAAAAGCATACTTGGCCTACAGAACCGGCTAAACCTTGCTCTGATACCATGCTGTAACGCCCTAACCCATTGTGGATCGGAACGCTACTTACTTTACTTAACTAATCGGTGGTTTAGTCATAGGAGAATATGTTTTAGCGGAAGCATAATTTTTACAATGAAAATTTTAACAACAACCTTTCTCTGATACCATGCTATAACGCCCTAACCCATTGTGGATCGGAACACTACTTACTTTACTTAACTAATCGGTGGTTTAGTCATAGGAGAATATGTTTTAGCGGAAGCTTAATTTTTACAATGAAAATTTTAACAACAACCTTTCGAATACTTTAAATAAAACACTGAATAAAAAATAACGGAACGTAATTTATTTGAAGAAAACACAACTTGTTCTCACATTCAGCGTTATTCAAATATTTTAAAGAAATAACATTGAAAACATTCACAAAAATAAATCTAAATAACTTGTTCACCAAGTTTTCCATGGGCTCATTGCACCATTCTCCATCTTTTCCATCATCTAGGCCCAAGGTAGAATCATATCAATCTGTAGAGAAGGAGTTAAACCTGTGAGTTAAAAAAACTCAATAGATATCATTGGTGCATTCGTGATCAAGCTATGCATTTCAAAGCTGTAGCTTTAGAAACCTTTTCATAGTAGGATTTCCGGTAGAATCCTAAACACATAGAGTCATGACTTAACACGACGTCTCGATCGGAAGTAAATGTCGTACCCAGAGATACCATTAGACATGGAGGTGTATACCGTACTGGAGGTACCATTAGACATATAAATATTAACATAAATCTTCATTTGCTAGAAACTTATAACTTAACATTAATTAACACTTTGCACCTTTACCTACCTTGATTGATGCTTTGAGCCTTGTTGAAAAATGCACTCCTTTGACGTTTAAAAAAAAAACACTCCATTGAGAATTGATGCTTGGAAAACACTTCTTGATAGCACCAAAACTTCTAGGAAAAACTAATTTTTCCTCCATCTTCTTTCTCTTTTTTCTAGACTTGAAAACTCTCTCTTTTATGCTTAGAAACTTTTGTCTTGGTGTGAAAAATGTGTATGCATTGGGGCCTATTTATAGGTGAAAATCTCACAAGTTAAGGGCAAGTGAAGGGCCTTATACTCATTAATACGGGTGCCATTTATGTGCGAGTTATAGGTTTATGAAGGTGCTAGAAAATCGTGTAGGAATTTGACTTTTCATATTCCGCATACTTCGGTTGATACTATACAGCCTTTAGTATTTCTATCATAACTTCTTCTCTCGATATCCGATTGAGGTAGTTCAAAGTGCGTTGGAAATATAACACAAAGAGCTACAACTATTCTTTAGATATCATTTACCAAATCAAATGTTTTCTATGTCGTAAATGGGTCTCAAATGAGACTAAAAATCTGAAGTTTACTTTTAGCCATCCAATATTCACGTCTTAGTGCCACTAAGGTGTTTAAAATTATTTGGGGTTCTACATAAACTATCTTATAGGGTAATGTCACGTGGTAAAGTGTAAACTAAATTGAACACCATAGTGTACATGTAGCAAGGTCCTTATCGATTGAACTTTGCTATTTGTACATTGATTTTTGACACATCGTTTGACACTTACATTGTTGTCAAGTGTCCGTTGGATGGAAAACTGTTTGAAATTTAAACTAACCAACAGGGTAATGTCACGTGGCAATGTGTAAACTAAAGTGTACACTGTAGTGTACATGTCGCAAGGTTCTTATCGATTAAACTTTGCTATTTGTACACTGATTTTTGACACGTTTGACACTTGCATTGTTGTCAAATGTAAGTTGGATGGGAAAACTATTTGAAATTTAAACTATCCAACAGGGTAATGGCACGTAGCAACTTGTAAATTAAAGTGTACACCATAGTGTACATGTCGCAAGGTTCTTATCGTTTGGACTTTGCTATTTGTACATTGATTTCTGACATGTTGTTTGACATTTGCATTGCTGTCTAGTCTCAATCGGATGGAAAAATAGTTTGAAATATAAACAGTCCAACAGGGTAATGTCTCGTGGCAAAGTGTTAACTAAATTGTACACCATAGTGTACGTGTAACAAGTTTCTTATCGATTGAACTTTGCTATTCGTACACTAATTTGGGACACGTTGTTTGACACTTGCATTGCTGTCAAGTGTCAATTAGATGGAAAAACTATTTGAAATTTAAACTGTCCAACAGGGTAATGTCACGGGGTAAAGTGTAAACTAAAGTGTACACCATAGTGTACATGTACCGAGGTCCTTACCGATTACACTTTGCTATTTGTATACTGATTTTTGACACGTTGTTTGACTCTTATATAGTTGTCAAGTGTTAATTGGATGGAAAAACTGTTTGAAATTTAAACTATCCAACAAGGTAATGTCACGTGGGAAATTGTAAACTAAAGTCTACACCATAGTTTACATGTAGCAAGGTCCTTACCAATTGTACCTTACTATTTTTACATTGATTTTCGACAAGTTGTTTGACACTTGCATTGTTGTCAAGTGTCAAATGGCTGGGAAAACTGTTTGAAATTTTAACTGTCCAATAGGGTAATGTCACGTGGCAAAGTGTAAACTAAAGTGTACACCATTGTGTACATGTAGCAAGGTCCTTAGCGATTGAGCTTTAATATTTTTACACAGATTTTTTGCAGGTTGTTTGACACTTGCATTGTAGTTAAGTATTAATTGGATGGGAAAATTGTTTGAAATTTAAACTGTCGAACAAGGTAATGTCACGTGTCAAAGTGTAAACTAAAGTGTGTACACCATAGTGTGCATGTAGCAAGGTCCTTACCGATTGAGCTTCGCTATTAGTACATTGATCTTTGACACGTTGTTTGATACTTGCATTGTTGTCAAGTGTCAATTGGACGGGAAAACTATTTGAATTTTAAACTGTCCAGCAGGGTAATGTCACGTGGTAAAGTATAAACTAAAGTGTCCATGTAGCAAAGTTTATAACGATTGAACTTTGCTATTTGTACACTGATTTTGACACGTTGTTTGACACTTGCATTGTTGTCAAATGTCAATTGGATTGGAAAACTGTTTGAATTTTAAACTGTCCAACAGGGTAATGTTACGTGGAAAAGTGTAAACTAAAGTGTACGCCATGGTGTAGATGTAGTAAGGTTCTTATCGATTGAACATTGCTATTCGTACATTGATTTTGGACACGTTGTTTGACACTTGCATTGTTGTCAAGTGTCAATTGGATGGGAAAACTGTTTGAAATTTAAACTGTCCAACAGGGTAATGTTACGTGGAAAAGTGTAAACTAAAGTGTACGCCATGGTGTAGATGTAGTAAGGTTCTTATCGATTGAACATTGCTATTCGTACATTGATTTTGGACACGTTGTTTGACACTTGCATTGTTGTCAAGTGTCAATTGGATGGGAAAACTGTTTGAAATTTAAACTGTCCAACAGGGTAATGTCACATGGTTTATAGAGATTGAACTTTCCTATTTGTACAGTGATTTTCGATAGGTTGTTTGATACTTGCATTGTTGTCAAGTGTCAATTGGATTGAAAAACTGTTCAAAAGTTAAATTGTTCAACCAGGTAATGTCACGTTGCAATGTGTAAACTAAAGTGTGTACACAATAGTGTACATGTAGCAAGATTCATATTGATTGACCTTTGCTATTTCTACACTGATTTTTGACACGTGCATTATTGTCAAGTATCAATTGGATGAGAAAATTGTTTAAAATTTAAATTGTCCAATAGGGTAATGTCATGTGGAAAAGTGTAAACTAAAGTGTACACCATAGTGTCCATGTAGGAATGTCCCAACCGATTGAACTTTGCTATTTGTACACTGATTTTCGAAACGTTGCTTGACACTTGCATTGTTGTCAAGTGTCAATTAGGTAGGAAAACTATTTGAAATTTAAACTGTCCAATAGTTTAATGTCACGTAGCAAAGTATAAACTAAAGTGTACACCATAGTGTACATGTACCAAGGGCCTTACCGATTGAACTTTGCTATTTGTACACTGTATTTCAACACGTTGTTTGACACTTGCATTGTTGTCCATGTGTCAATTGGACGGAAAAACTATTTGAAATTTAAACTGCCCAACAGGGTAATGTCTCGTGGCAAAGTGTAAAGTAAAGTGTACACCATAGTGTCCATGTAGTAAGTTTCTTTCCGATTGAACTTTGCTATTTGTACATCAATTTTTGACACGTTGTTTGACAATTGCATTTTTGTCAAGTGTCAATTGGATTGAAAAATTATTTGAAGTTGAAACCGTCCAGCAGGGTAATGTCACATGCCAAAGTGTAATGTCACATGCCAAAGTGTAAACTAAAATGTACACCTTAGTGTACACGCACAAGGTCCTTACCGATTGAACTTTGCTATTTGTACATTGATTTTCGACACGTTGTTTGATACTTGCATTGTTGTCAAGTGCCAATTGGATGGGAAAATTGTTTGAAATTTAAACTGTCCGACAAGGTAATGTCATGTGTCAAAGTATAAACTAAAGTTTGTAAACCATAGTGTACATGTAGCAAGGTTCTTACCGATTGAACTTCGCTACTTGTACACTAATTTTTGACACGTTGTTTGACACCTGCATTGCTGTGAAACATCAATTGGATGGGAAAACTATTTAAAATTTGAACTGTCCAACAAGATAATGTCACGTGGCAAAGTGTAAACTAAAGTGTACACCACAGCGTCCATGTAGCAAGTTTCTTACCGATTGAACTTTGCTATTTTTACACTGATTTTTGACACGTTATTTGACACTTGCATTGTTGTTAATTGTCAATTGGATGGCAAAACTGTTTGAAATTTAAACTGTCCATCAGGGTAATGTCACGTGGCAAAGTGTAAACTAAAATGTACACTATAGTGTACATGTAGCATGTTTCTTTCCGATTGAACTTTGCTATTTGTACATTAATTTTTGACACGTTCTTTGACACTTGAATTGTTGTCAAGTGTGAATGGGATGGGAAAATTGTTTGAAATTTAATTTGTCTAACAGTGTAATGTCAAGTGCCAAAGTGTAAACTAAAGTGTACACCATAGTGTACATGTACCAAGGTCCTTACCGATTGAACTTTGCTATTTGTACACTATATTTCCACATATTGTTTGACACTTGCATTGTTGTCAAATGTCAATTGGATTGGAAAACTGTTTGAATTTTAAACTGTCCAACAGGGTAATGTCACGTGGAAAAGTGTAAACTAAAGTGTACGCCATGGTGTACATGTAGCAACGTTCTTATCGATTGAACATTGCTATTTTGTACATTGATTTTGGACGCGTTGTTTGACACTTGCATTGTTGTCAAGTGTCAATTGGATGGGAAAACTGTTTGAAATTTAATTTGTCTAACAGTGTAATGTCAAGTGCCAAAGTATAAACTAAAGTGTACACCATAGTGTACATGTACCAAGGTCCTTACCGATTGACCTTTGCTATTTGTACACTATATTTGACACGATTTTTGACACTTGCATTGTTGTCAAGTGTCAATTGGATGGGAAAACTGTTAGAAATTTAAACTATCCAACAAGATAATGTCCCGTGGCAAAGTATAAACTAAAGTGTACACCATAGTGTACATGCAGCAAAGTCCTTACCGATTGAACTTTGCTATTTGTACACTGATTTTCGACACGTTGTTTGACACTTTCATTGTTGTCAATTATTAATTGGATGGGAAAACTGTTAAAAATTTAAACTGTCCAATAGGATAATGTCTCGTGGCAAAGTGTAAACTAAAGTGTACACCATAGTGTCCATGTAGCAAGTTTCTTTCCGATTGAACATTGCTATTTGTACACCGATATTTTACACTTGCATTTTTGCCAAGTGTCAATTGGATGGAAAATTTATTTCAAATTTAAACTGTCCAGCAGGGTAATGTCACGTGACAAAGTGTAAACTAAAATGTACACCTCAGTGTACACGCACCAAGGTCCTTACCGATTGAACTATGCTATTCCTACATTAATTTTCGACACGTTGTTTGATACTTGCATTGTTGTCAAGTGCCAATTGGATTGGAAAATCGTTTGAAATTTAAGCTGTCCAACAGGGTAATATCACGTGTCAAAGTATAAACTAAAGTTTGTAAACCATAGGGTACATGTAGCAAGGTTCTTACCGATTGAACTTCACTACTTGTACACTAATTTTTGACACGTTGTTTGACAGTTGCATTGCTGTCAAGTGTCAACTGGATGGGAAAACTACTTGAAATTTAAACTGTCCAATGGGGTAATGTCACGTGGTAAAGTGTAAATTGAAGTGTACACCATAGTGTCCATGTAGAAATTTTCTTACCGATTGAACTTTGCTATTTAAAAAAAAAATTTGACACGTTGTTTGACACTTGCATTGTTGTCAAGTGTCAATTGGATGAGAAAACTATTTGAAATTTAAACTGTCCAACTGGGTAATGTCACGTGAAAAATTGTAAACTAAAGTGTACACCATAGTGTACATGTTCCAAGGTCCTTATCGATTGAACTTTGCTATTTTTACACTGATTTTGACACGATGTTTGACACATGCATTGTTGTCAAGTGTCAATTGGATGGTAAAACTATTTGAAACTTAAACTTTCCAACGGGGAAATGTCTCGTGGTAAAGTGTAAACTAAAGTGTACACTATAGTGTACATGTAGCAGGGTCCCTACCAATTGAAGTTTGCTACTTTTACACTGATTTGCATTGTTGTCAAGTGTCAATTGGATGGGAAAACTGTTCGAAATTGAAACTGTCCAACAGGGTAACGTCACGTGGCGAAGAGTAAACTAAAGTGTGTGCACCACAGTGTACATGTAGCAAGGCTCTTACCGATTGAATTTTGCTATTTGTACACAGATTTTTGACATGTTGTTTGACACTTGAATTGCTGCTAAGTGTCAATTGGATGATAAAATTGTTTGAAATTTAAACTGTCCAACAGGGTAATGTCATGTGGGAAAGTGTAAACTAAAGTGTACACCATAGTGTCCATGTAGCAAGTTTCTTTCCGATTTAACTTTGCTATTTTCACAGTGATTTTTCACACGTTATTAGACACTCGCATGGTTGTTAATTGTCAATTGGATGGCAAAACTGTTAGAAATTTAAACTGTCCAATAGGGTAATGTCACGTGGCAAAGTGTAAACTAAAGTGTACGCCGTAGTGTACATGTAGCATGTTTCTTTCCGATTGAACTTTGCCATTTGTACACGAATTTTTGACACATTCTTTAACACTTGAATTGTTGTCAAGTATCAATTGGATGGGATAATTGTTTGAAATTTAATTTGTCCAACAGTGTAATGTCACGTGCCAAAGTGTAAACTAAAGTGCACACCATAGTGTACATGCACCAAGGTCCTTACCGATTGAACTTTGCTATTTGTACACAGTATTTCAACACGTTGTTTTACACTTGCATTGTTGTCAAGTGTCAATTGAATGGGAAAACTGTTTGAAATTTAAACTGTCCAACAGGATAATGTCACGTGGAAAAGTGTAAACTAAAGTGTACACCATAGTGTGCATGTACTAAGATCCTTACCAATTGAACAATGATATCTGTACACTGATTTTCGACACGTTGTTTGATACTTACACTATTGTCAAGTGTCGATTGGATGGAAAAACTGGTTGAAATTTAAACTATCCAACAGGGTAATGTCTCGTGACAAAGTGTAAACTAAAGTGTACGCCATAGTGTACATGTAGCAAGGTTCTTACCGATTGAACTTTACTATTTGTACTTTAATTTTGGACACGTTGTTTGACACTTGCATTGTTGTCAAAAGTCAATTGGATGGGAAATTTTTTTGAAATTTAAACTTTCCAACTGGGTAATGTCACATTGCAATGTGTAAAAAAAAGTGTACACCATAGTATCCATGTAGCAAGTTTCTTATCGATTGAACTTCACTATTTGTACACTAATTTTAGAAATGTTGTTTGACACTTGCATTGTTATTAAGTGTCAATTGGATGGGAAAACTGTTTGAAATTTAAACTGTCCAATAGGGTAATGTCACACGGCAAAGTGTAAACTAAAGTGTACACCATAGTGTACATGTAGCATGGTACTTACCGATTGTTCTTTGCTATTTGTCTACTAATTTTTGACAGGTTGTTTGACACTTGCATTGTTGGCAAGTGTCTATTGGATGGGAAAACTATTTGAAATTTAAACTATCCAACAGGGCAATGTCACGTGGCGTTGTGTAAACTAATGTGTACACCATAGAGTACATGTACCAAGGTCCTTACTGATTGAACTTTGCTATTTGTACCCTGATTTTTGACAGGTTACTTGATGCTTGCATTGTTGTCAAGTGTCAATTGGATGGGAAAACTGTTTGAAATTTAAACAGTCCGACAAGATAATGCCACGTGGCAAAGTGTAAACTAAGGTGTACACCTTAGTGTACATGTGCTATGGTCCTTATCGATTGAACTTTACTATTTGTATACTAATTTTCGACACGTTGTTTGACACTTGCATTGTTGCCAAGTGTCAATTGGATAGAAAAATAGTTTGAAATTTAAACTTTCCAACAGGGTAATGTCACGTGGTAATGTGTAAACTAAAGTGTACACGATAGTGTCCATGTAGCAAGTTTCTTACCGATTGAACTTTGCTATTTGTACACTAATTTTTGACACATTGTTTGGCACTTACATTGTTGTCAAGTGTCAATTGGATTGAATAACTGTTTTAGATTTATACTGTCCAACAGTTTAATGGCACGTGGCAAAGTGTAAAATAAAGTATACACCATAGTGTACATGTACCAAGGTCCTTACCGATTGAACTTTGCTATTTGTACACAGATTTTCGACACGTTATTTGACACTTGCATTGTTATCAAGTGTCAATTGGATGGGAAAACTATTTGAAATTTAAACTGTCCAACAGGGTAATGTCACATGGCAAAGTGTAAACTAAAGTGTTTATACCATAGTGCACATGTAGCAAGGTTCTTACCGATTGAACTTTACTGTTTGTACACAAATTTTTGACGCGTTGTTTGATAGTTTCATTGTTGTCAAGTGTCAATTGAATGGAAAAACTATTTGAAATTTAAATTGTCCATTAGGGTAATGTTACGTGGCAAAATGTAAACTAAGATGTACACCATAGTGTCCATATAATATGTTTCTTACCAATTGAACTTTGCTATTTGCACACTGATTTTTGACACGTTATTTCACACTTGCAATGTTGCCAATTGTCAATTGGATGGGAAAACTGTTTGAAATTTAAACTGTCCAATAGGGAAATGTCACGTGGTAAACTGTAAACTAAAGTGTACATGTAGCGAGGTTCATAACAATTGAACGTTGCTATTTGTACACTAATTTTTGACACGTTGTTTGACTCTTGCATTGTTTTCGAGTGTCAATTAGATGGCAAAACTGTATGAAATTTAAACTGTCCAACAGGGTAACGTCACATGGAATAGTGTAAACTAAAGTGTACATGTAGCAAGTTTCGTAATGATTGAACTTTGCAATTTGTACACTAATTTTGACACATTGTTTGACACTTGCATTGTTGTCAAGTGTCAATTGGATGGTAAAACTGTTTGAAATTTAAACTGTCCAACATGGTAGTGTCACGTGGGAAAGTGTAGACAAAAGTGTACACGATAGTGTACATGTAGCAAGGTCCTTACCGATTGAAGTTTGCTACTTCTACACTAATTTTCGACAGGTTGTTTGACACATGCATTGTTGTCAAGTGTCAATTGGATGGGAAAACTGTTTGAAATTTAAACCGTCCAACAAGGTAACGTCACATGGCAAAGTATAAACTAAAGTGTGCGCACCATAGTGTACATATAGCAAGGTTCTTATCGATTGAACTATGCTAATTGTACACAAATTTTTGACACGTTGTTTGACACTTACATTGCTTTCAAGTGTCAATTGGATGGAAAAATTATTTAGAATTTAAACTGTCCAATAGGATAATGTCACGTGGCAAAGTGTAGACTAAAGTGTATACCGTAGTGTCCATGTAGCAAGTTTCTTACCGATTGAACTTTGCTATTTGCACACTGATTTTTAACACATTATTTGACACTTGCATTGTTGTCAATTGTCAATTGGATGGGAAAAATGTTTGAAATTTAAACTGTCCAACATGGTAATGTCACGTAGTAAAGTGTAAACTAAAGTATACATGTAGTAAGGTTCATAACGATTGAACTTTGCAATTTGTACACTGATTTTGACACGTTGTTTGACACTTGCATTGATATTAAGTGTCAATTAGATGGTAAAACTATTTTCAAATTAAATTGTCCAATAGGGTAGTGTCATGTGGGAAAGTGTGAACTAAAGTGTACGCTATAGTGTACATGTAGCAAGGTTCTTACCGATTGAAGTTTGCTATTTTTACACTGATTTTCAACATGTTGTTTGACACTTACATTGTTGTCATGTGTCAATTGGATGGGAAAAATATTTGAAATTCAAACTGTCCAACAGGGTAACGTCACGTGGCAATGTGTAAACCAAAATGTGTAAACAATTGTGCACATGTAGTAAGGTTCTTACCGATTGAACTTTGCTATTTGTACACAGATTTTTGACACGTTGTTTGACACTTGCATTGCTGTCAAGTGTCAATTGGATGGAAAAACTATTTAGAATTTAAACTGTCCAACAGGATAATGTCACGTGGTAAAGTGTAAACTAAAGTGTATACCATAGTGTCCTTGTAGCAAGTTTCGTACCGATTGAATTTTGCTATTTGCACACTGATTTTTAACATGTTATTTGACACTTGCATTGTTGTCAATTGTCAATTGGATGGGAAAACTGTTTGAAATTTAAACTGTCCAACATGGTAATGTCACGTGGCAAAGTGTAAACTAAAGTGTACATGTAGTAAGGTTCATAACGATTGAACTTTGCAATTTGTACACTGATTTTGACCCGTTGTTTGACACTTGCATTGTTATCAAGTGTCAATTAGATGGTAAAACTATTTACAATTTAAACTGTCCAATAGGATAATGTCATGTGGGAAAGTGTGAACTAAAGTATACGCTATAGTGTACATGTAGCAAGGTCCTTATCGATTGAAGTTTGCTATTTTTACACTGATTTTCAGCATGTTGTTTGACGCTTACATTGTTGTCATGTGTCAATTGGATGGGAAAACTATTTGAAATTTAAACTGTCCAACAGGGTAACGTCACGTGGCAAAGTGTAAACCAAAGTGTGTATACAATTGTGCACATGTAGCAAGGTTCTTATCGATTGAACTTTGCTATTTGTACACAGATTTTTGACACGTTGTTTGACACTTGCATTGCTGTCAAGTGTCAATCGGATGAGAAAGTAGTTTGAAATTTAAACTGTCCAATAGGGTAATGTCACGTGGCAAAGTGTAAACTAAAGTGTACACCATAGTGTTCATGTAGCATGTTTCATAAAGACTGAACTTTGCTATTTGTACACTGATTTTGGCACGTTGTTTGCTACTTACATTGTTGGCAAGTGTCAATTGGATGGTAAAACTGTTTGAAATTTAAACTGTCCAATTGGGTATGTCAAGTGGGAAAGTGTAAACTAAAGTGCACACTATAATGTATATGTAGCAAGGTCCTTACCGATTCTTTTACACTGATTTTTGACAGGTTGTTTGACCATTGTATTGTTGTCAAGTGCCAATTGGATGGGAAAACTATTTGAAATTTAAATTGTCCAACAAGGTAACATAACGTGGCGAAGTGTAAACTAAAGTGTGTGGATCATAGTGTACATATAGGAAGGTTCTTACAGATTTAACTTTGCTATTTGTACACAGATTTTTGACACGTTGTTTGACACTAGCATCACTATCAAGTTTCAATTGGATGGAAAAATTATTTGAAATTTAAACTGTCCAACAAGATAAAGTCACGTGGCAAAGTGTAAACTAAAGTGTACACCTTAGTGTACACGTACCAAGGTCCTTACCGATTGAACTTTACTATTTGTACACTGATTTTTGACACGTTGTTTGCCACTTGCATTATTGTCAAGTGTCAATTGGATGTGAAAACTATTTGAAATTTAAACTATCCAACAGGTCAATGTCACGTGGTAAAGTGTAAACTAACGTGTACATGTAGCAAGGTTCGTAATGATTGAACTTTACAATTTGTACACTGATTTTGATACGTTGTTTGACACTTGCATTGTTGTCAAGTGTCAATTGGATGGTAAAACTATTTGAAATTTAAACTGTTCAACAGGTTAATGTCAAGTGGGAGAATGTAAACTAAAGTGTACACTATAGTGTACATGTAGCAAGGTCCTTACTGATTGAAGTTTGCTATTTTTAAACTTATTTTCGATAGGTTGTTTAACACTTGCATTGTTGTCAAGTGTCAATTGGATGGGAAAACTGTTTGAAATTTAAACTGTCCAACAGGGTAATGTCACGTGGCAAAGTGTAAACTAAAGTGTGTACACCATAGTACACGTGTAGCAAGTTTCTTACCGATTGAACTTTGCTATTTGTACATTGATTTTGACACGTTGTTTAACACTTACATTGTTGTCAAGTGTCAATTGGATGGGAAAACTGTTTGAAATTTAAACTGTCCAATGGGGTAATGTCATGTGGCAAAGTGTAAGCTAAAGTGTACGCCATAGTGTACATGTTCCAATGTCTTTATCGATTGAACTTTACTATTTGTACACTAATTTTTTACACGTTGTTTGGCACTTGCATTGTTGTCAAATGTCAATTGGATTGGAAAACTATTTGAAATTTAAACTGTCCAATGGGGTATGTCACGTGGGAAAGTGTAAACTAAAGGCACAAGTAGCAAGGTTCATAACGATTGAATTTTGCTATTTGTATACTGATTTTTAACACATTGTTGACTCTTGCATTGTTGTCAAGTGTCAATTGGACGGAAAAAATGCTTGAAATTTAAACTGTCCAACCGGGTAATTTCACGTGGGAAAGTGTAAACTAAGTTGTACACCATAGTGAACATGTAGCAGGATCCTTACCGATTGAACTTTGCTATTTGTACACTGATTTTCGATATGTTGTTCAACACTTGCATTGTTGTCAAGTGTCAATTGAATGGGAAAACTATTTGAAATTTAAACTGTCCAATATGGTAATTTCATGTGGTCAAGTGTAAACTAAAGTGTACATGTAGCGAGGTTCATAACGATTTAACTTTGCTACTTGTAGAGTGATTCTCGACACGTTGTTTGACATTTGCATTGTTGTCAAGTGTCAATTGGATGGAAAAACACTTTGAAATTTAAACTGTCCAACAGGGTAATGACACGTGGGAAAGTGTGAACTAAAGTGTGTACATCATAGTGTATAGCAAGGTTCTGACCGATTGAACTTCGCTATATGTACATTAATTTTTGACATGTTGTTTGACACTTGCATTGTTGTCAAGTGTCAATTGGATCGAAAAACTGTTTGAAATCTAAAACGTCCAACAGGGTAATGCCTCGTGGTAAAGTGTAAACTAAAGTGTACACCATAGTGTCTATGTAGCAAGTTCCTTTCCTATTGAACTTTGCTATTTGTACATCAATTTTTGACACGTTGTTTGACACTTGCACTGTTGTCAAGTGTCAATTGGATGGAACGATTATTTGAAATTTCAACTATCTAACAGGGCAATGTCTCGTGGCAAAGTGTAAACTAAAGTGTGCACCATAGTGTAATGTAGCAAGGTTCTTACCGATCGAACTTTGCTATTTGTACACAGATTTTTGACATCTTGTTTGGCACTTGCATTGCTGTCAAGTGTCAATTGGATGGGAAAACTGTTTAAAATTTAAACTGTCCAACAGTGTAATGTCACGTGGCAAAGTGTAAACTAAAGTGTACACCATAGTGTACATGTACCAAGGTCCTTAACAATTGAACTTTGCTATTTGTGCACTCATTTTTGAAAGGTTGTTTGACACTTGCATTGTTGTCAAGTGTCAATTGGATGCGAAAACTGTTTGAAATTTAAACTGTCCAACAGGGCAATATCACGTGGTAAAGTGTAAACTAACATGTACATGTAGCAAGGTTCATAACGATTGAACTTTGCAATTTGTACATTGATTTTGACACGTTGTTCGACACTTACATTGTTGTCAAGTGTCAATTGGATTGGAAAACTGTTTGATATTTAAACTGTACAACAGTGTAATGTCATGTGGCAAAGTGTAAACTAAAGTGGTTCACCATAGTGTACATGTAGCAAGGTTTTTACCGATTGAACTTAGCTATTTGTACACTAATTTTTGACACGTTGTTTGACACTTGCATTGCTGTCAAGTGTCAATTGGATGGTAAAATTGTTTGAAATTTAAAATGTCCAATGGGGTAATGTCTCATGGCAAAATGTAAACTAAAGTGTATACCATAGTGTCCATGTAGCAAGTTTCTTTCCGATTGAACTTTGCTATTTGTACACTGATTTTTGACACGTTGTTTGACACTTGCATTTTATCAAGTGTCAATTGGATGGGAAAACTATTTGAAATTTAAACTGTCTTGCAGGGTAATGTCACTTGGTAAAGTGTAAACTAAAGTATACACAATAGTGTACATGTACCAAGGTCCTTACCGATTGAGCTTTGCTATGTGTACACTGATTTTCGACACGTTGTTTGACACTTGCATTGTTGATAAGTGTCAATTGGATGGGAAAACTATTTGAAATTTAAACTATCCAATAGTGTATTGTCTCATAGCAAAGTGTAAACTAAAGTGTACACCATAGTGTACCTATAGCTAGGTCCTTACCGATTGAACTTTGCTATTTGTACATTGATTTTGGACACGTTGTTTGACACTTGCATTGTTTTCTAGTGTCAATTGTATGGTAAAACTATTTGAAATTTAAACTGTCCAAAAGGGTAATGTCACGTGGGAAAGTACTAAAGTGTACACTATAGTGTACATGTAGGAAGGTCCTTACTGATTGAAGTTTGCTACTTTTACATTGATTTTCGACTGGTTGTTTGACAATTGCATTGTTGTCAAGTGTCTATTGGATGGGAAAACTGTTTGAAATTTAAACTGTTCAACAGGGGTAACGTTACGTGGCAAAGTGTAAACTAAAGTGTGTGCACCATAGTGTACATGTAGCAAGGTTCTTACCGATTGAACTTCGATATTTGTACACAGATTTTTGACATGGTTTTTGATCCTTATATTGCTATCAAGGGTCAATTGAATGGGAAAATTATTTGAAATTTAAACTGTCCAACAGGGTAATGTCATGTGGCAAAGTGTAAACTAAAGTGTACACCATACGGTCCATGTAGTAAGTTTCTTACCGATTGAACTTTGCCATTTGTACACTGATTTTGGACATCTTATTTAACACTTGCATTGTTTTCAATTGTCAATTGGATGGAAAAATTGTTTGAAATTTAAATTGTCCAGCAGGGTAATGTCGCGTGGCAAAGTGTAAACTAAAGTGTATAAGATAGTGTCCATGTAGCAAGTTTCTTTCCGATTGAACTTTATTATTTGTGCACTAATTTTTGACACGTTCTTTGACACTTGCATTGTTGTCAAGTATCAATTGGTTGGGAAAACTGTTCAAAATTTAAACTGGCCAACAGGGTAATGTCGCGTGGCAAAGTGTAAACTAAAGTGTTCCCCTAAGTGTACATGTACCGAGGTCCTTACCGACTAAACTTTGCTACTTGTATACTGATTTTCGACATGTTGTTTGACACTTGCATTGTTGTCAAGTGTCAATTGGATTGGAAAACTATTTGAAATTTAATCCAACAAGATAAAGTCTCGTGACAAAGTATAAACTAAAGTGTACGCCATAGTGTACATGTAGCAAGGTTCTTATCGATTGAACTTTACTATTTGTACATTGATTTTGGACACGTTGTTTGACACTTGCATTGTTGTCAAGTGTCAATTGGATGGGAAAATTATTTGAAATTTAAACTATCCAACAGGGTAATGTCACGGGGTAAAGTGTAAACTAAAGTGTACACCATACTGTCCATGTAGTAAGTTTCTTACTGATTGAACTTTGCTATTTGTACATTTATTTTGGACATGTTATTTGACACTTACATTGTTGTCAATTGTGAATAGGATGGGAAAACTATTTGAAATTTAAATTGTCAAACAGGGTAATGTCGCGTGGCAAAGTGTAGAATAAAGTGTACAAGATAGTGTCCATGTATCAAGTTTCTTTCCGATTGAACTTTGCTATTTGTGCACTAATTTTTGACACGTTCTTTGATACTTGCATTGTTGTCAAGTATCAATTGGTTGGGAAAACTGTTTGAAATTTAAACTATCCAACAGGGTAATGTCGCGTGGCAAAGTGTAAACTAAAGTGTTCCCCTAAGTGTACATGTACCAAGGTCCTTACCGACTGAACTTTGCTATTTCTACACTGATTTTCGATACGTTGTTTGACACTTGCATTGTTGTCAAGTGTCAATTGGATTGGAAAACTATTTGAAATTTAAACTGTCCAACAAGGTAAAGTCTTGTGATAAAGTATAAACTAAAGTGTACGCCATAGTGTACATGTAGCAAGGTTCTTATCGATTGAAATTTGCTGTTTGTACATTGATTTTCAACACGTTGTTTGACACTTGCATTGTTGTCAAGTGTCAATTGGATGGGAAAATTGTTTGAGATTTAAACTGTCCAATAGGGTAATGTCACGGGGTAAAGTGTAAACTAAAGTGTATATGTAGCAAGGTTCATAACGATTGAACTTTACTATTTGTATACTGATTTTTGACACGTTGTTTGACTCTTACATTGTTGTCAAGTATCAATTGAATGACAAAACCGTTTGAAATTTAAATTGTCCAACAAGGTAATGTCATGTGGGAAAGTGTAAACTAAAGTGTACACCATTGCGTACATATAGCAAGATCCGTACCGATTGAACTTTTCTTTGTACACTGATTTTCGACAGGTTGAATGACGCGTGCATTGTAGTCAAGTTTCAATTGAACGGGAAAAATATTTGAAATTTAAACTGTCCAACAGGGTAATGTCACATTGTAAAGTGTAAACTAAAGTGTACATGTACCGAGGTTCATAATGATTGAACTTTGCGATTTGTACACTGATTTTTGACACGTTTGACACTTACATTGCTGTCAAGAGTCAATTGGATGGAAAAACTGTTTGAAATTTAAACTGTCCAACTGGGTAATGTCACGTGGCAAAGTGTAAACTAAAGTGCTCACCATAGTGTCCATGTAGCCAGTTTCTTAACAATTAAACTTTGCTATTTGTACAGTGATATTTGACACGTTGTTTGACACTTGTATTGTTGTCAAGTGTCAATTGGATAGGAAAACTATTTGAAATTTAAACTATCCAACAGGATAACGTCACGTGGCAAAGTGTAAACTGAAGTGTGTATTCCGTAGTGCACAAGTAGCAAGGTTCTTACCAATTAAATTTTACCATTTGTACACAAATTTTTGATACGTTGTTTGACACTTGCTTTGTTGTCAAGTGTCAATTGGATGGGAGAATTGTTTGAAATTTAAATTGTCCAATAGGGTAATGTCACGTGACAAAGTGTAAACTAAAGTGTACACCATACTGTCCATGTAGCATGTTTCTTACCGATTGAACTGTGCTATTTGTACACTAATTTTAGACACATTATTTGACACATGCATTGTTGTCAATTGTCAATTGGATGGGAAAATTGTTTGAAATTTAAACTGTCCAATAGGGTAATGTCACGTGGTAAAGTATAAACTAAAGTGTGCACGTAGCAAGGTTGATAACGATTGAACTTTGCTATTTGTACGCTGATTTTCGACAAGATATTCTACACATGCATTGTCGTCAAGTATCAATTGAATGGGAATACTATTTGAAATTTAAACTGTCCAACAGGGTAATGTCACGTTGTAAAGTGTAAACTAAAGTGTACATGTAGCGAGGTTCATACCGATTGAACTTTGCTATTTGCACACAGATTTTTGACACGTTGTTTGACACTTGCTTTGTTGTCAAGTGTCAATTGGATGGGAAAACTATTTGAAATGTAAATTGTTCAATAGGGTAATGTCACGTGGCAAGGTGTAAACTAAAGTGTAAACCATAGTGTCCATGTAGCATGTTTCTTACCAATTGAACTTTGCTATTTGTACACTAATTTTTGACATGTCATTTGACACGTGCATTGTTGTCAATTGTTAATTAGATGGGAAAACTGTTTGAAATTTAAATTGTCCAACAGGGTAATGTCACGTGGTAAAGTGTAAACGAAAGTGTACATGTAGAAAGGTTCATAACGATTGAACTTTGCTATTTGTACACTAATTTTCGACAGGTTGTTCGACACTTGCATTGTTGTCCAGTGTCAATTGAATGGTAAAACTATTTTAAATTTAAACTGTCCAATAGGGTAAAGTCACGTTGTAAAGTGTAAACTAAAGTGCACATGTAGCGAGGTTCATAACGATTGAACTTTGCTATTTGCACACTGATTTTTGACACGTTGTTTGACACTTGCATTGTTGTCAAATGTCAATTGGATGGAAAAACTGTTTGAAATTTAAACTGTCCAACTGGGTAAAGTCACGTGGCAACGTGTAAACTAAAGTGTGTATTCCGTAGTGCACATGTAGCAAGGTTCTTACGGATTAAATTTTGCCATTTGTACACAGATTTTTAACACGTTGTTTGACACTTGCTTTGTTGTCAAGTGCAAATTGGATGGGAGAAATGTTTGAAATTTAAATTGTCCAATAGGGTAATGTTAGGTGACAAAGTGTAAACTAAAGTGTATACCATACTGTCTATGTAGCATGTTTCTTAACGATTGAACTTTGCTATTTGTACACTGATTTTTGACACGTTATTTGACACATGCATTGTTGTCAATTGTCGATTGGATGGGAAAACTGTTTGAAATTTAAACTGTCCAACAGGGTAATGTCACGTGGTAATGTATAAACTAAAGTGTGCACGTAGCAAGGTTCATAATAATTGAACTTTGCTATTTGTACACTAATTTTCGACAGGATATTCGACACATGCATTGTTGTCAAGTGTCAATTGAATGGGAACACTATTTGAAATTTAAACTGTCCAACAGGGTAAAGTCATGTTGTAAAGTGTAAACTAAAGTGCACATGTAGCGAGGTTCATAACGATTGAACTTTGCTATTTGCACACTGATTTTTGACACATTTTTTGACACTTACATTGCTGTCAAATGTTAGTTGGGCAAGAAACTATTTGAAATTTAAACTGTCCAACAGGGTAATGTCACGTGGCAAAGTGTAAACTAAAGTACACCATAATGTCCATGTAGCTATTTTCGTACCGTTTAAACTTTACTATTTGTACACTGATTTTTGACACGTTGTTTGACACTTACTTTGTTGTCAAGTGTCAATTGGATGGGAAAACTATTTGAAATTTAAACTGTCCAACAAGGCAACGTCACGTGGTATAGTGTAAACTAAAGTGTGTATACTGTAGTGCATAGGTAGCAAGGTTCTTACCGATTGAACTTTGCTATTTTTACACAGATTTTTGACACGTTGTTTGACACTTGCATTGTTGTCAAGTATCAATTGGATTGGAAAACTATTTGAAATTTAAATTGTCCAATAGGGTAATACCACGTGGCAAAGTGCGAACTAAAGTGTACACCATAGTGTCCTTGTAGCATGTTTCTTACCGATTGAACTTTGCTATTTGTACGCTGATTTTTGACACGTTATTTAACACTTGTATTGTTGTCAATTGTCAAATGGATGGAAAAATTGTTTGAAATTTAAACTGTCCAACAGGGTAATGTCACGTGCTAAAGTGTAAACTAAAGTGTCCATGTAGCATGTTTCTTAAAGATTGAACTTTTCTATTTCTACACTAATTTTTGACACGTTATTTGACACTTGCATTGCTGCCAATTGTCAATTGGATCGGAAAACTGTTTGAAATTTAAACTGTCCAACAGGGTAATGTCACATGATAAAGTGTAAACTACAATGCACACTACAGAGTACATGTTGCAAAGTCTTTACCGATTGAAGTTTGCTACTTTTACACTAATTTTCGACAGGTTGTTTGAAACTTGCATTGTTGTCAAGTGTCAATTGGATGGGAAAACTATTTAAAATTTAAACTGTCCAACAGGATAACGTCACGTGGCAAAGTGTAAACTAAAGAGTGTGCGCCATAGTGTACATGTAGCAAGGTTCTTACCGATTGAACATTGCTATTTTTACATAGATTTTTGACACGTTGTTTGACACTTTTATTGTTGTCAAGTGTCAATTGGATAGAAAAACTGTTTGAAATTTATACTGTCCAACAAGGTAATGTCACGAGGCAAAGTGTAAAATAAAGTGTACACCGTAGTGTTCATGCAGCAAGTTTCTTACCGATTGAACTTTGCTATTTGTACACTGATTTTTAACACGTTATTTGACACTTACATTGTTGTCAATTGTCAATAGGATGGGAAAACTATTTGGAATTCAAGCTGTCCAACAGCGTAATGTCACGTGGCAAAGTGCAAACTAAATGTACATGTAGCAAGGTTCATAACGATTGAACTTTACAATTTGTACACTGATTTTGACACGTTGTTTGACACTTGCATTGTTGTCAAGAGTCAATTGGATGGTAAAACTATTTGAAATTTAAACTGTCAAACAGGGTAATGTCACGTGGGAAAGTGTAAACTAAAGTGTACACTATAGTGTACATGTAGCAAGGTCCTTACCGATTGAAATTTGCTACTTTTACACTAATTTTCGACAGGTTGTTTGACACTTACTTTGTTGTCATGTGTCGATTAGACGGGAAAATTGTTTGAAATTTGAACTGACTAAACTAAAGTGCGTATACCATAGTGCACATGTAGCATAGTTCATATCGATTAAACTTTGCTATTTCTACAAAGATTTTTGACACGTTGTTTGACATTTGCATTGCTGTTAAGTGTCAATTGGATGGGAAAATTGTTTGAAATTTAAACTGTCCAACAGGGTAATGTCACGTGGTAAAGTGTAAACTGAAGTGCACACAACAGTGTACATGTTGCAAGGTCCTTACCGATTGAAGTTTGCTATTTTTACACAGATTTTCGACAGGTAGTTTGACACTTGCATTGTTGTCAAGTGACAATTGGATGGGAAAACTATTTGAAATTTAAAATGTCCAACAGGGTAACTTCACGTGGAAAAGTGTAAACTAAAGAGTGTACACCGTAGTGCACATGTAGCAAGGTTCCTACCGATTGGACTTTGCTTTTTGTACACAGATTTTTAACACGTTGTTTGACACTAGCATTGCTATCAAGTGTCAATTGGATGGGAAAACTGTTTAAAATTTATACTGTCCAACAGGGTAATGTCACGAGGTAAAGTGTAAACTAAAGTGTACACCGCAGTGTCCATGTAGCAAGGTTCTTACCGATTGAACTTTGCTATTTGTACACTGATTTTTAACATGTTATTTGACACTTGCATTCTTGTCAATTGTCAATTGGATGGGAAAACTATTTGGAATTCAAGCTGTTCAGCAGCGTAATGTCACGTGGCAAAGTGCAAACTAAGGTGTACGCCATAGTGTACATGTATCAAGGTTCTTACCGATGAAAATTCGCTATTTGTACATTAATTTTAGACACGTTGTTTGACACTTACATTATTGTCAAGTATCAATTAGATGGGAAAACTGTTGGAAATTTAAACAGTCCAACAGGGTAATGTCACCTGGTAAAGTGTAAACTAAAGTGTACACGTAGCAAGGTTCATAACGATTGAACTTTGTCATTTGTACACTGATTTTTGACACGTTATTTGACTCTTGCATTGTTGTCAAGTGTCAATTGGATGGCAAAACTATTCGAAATTTAAACTGTCCAACAGGGTTATGTCACGTGGGAAAGTGTAAACTAAAGTGTACATATAGCAAGTTTCATAACAATTGAACTTTGCTATTTATACACTGATTTTGACACGTTGTTTGACATTTACATTGTTGTCAAGTGTCAATTGGATGGTAAAACTGTTTGAAATTTAAACTGTGCAACAGGATAGGGTCACGTGGGAAAGTGTAACTAAAGTGTACACTACAGTGTACATGTAGCAAGGTCCTTACTGATTGAAGTTTACCAGTTTTACACTGATTTTCGACAGGTCGTTTGACACTTGCATTGTTATCAAATGTCAATTGGATGGGAAACTATTTGAAATTTAAACTGTTCAATAGGGTAACGTCATGTGGCAAAGTGTAAACTAAAGTGTGTGCACCATAGTGTACATACAGCAAGATTCTTACTAATTGAACTTTGCGATTTATACACCAATTTTTGACACGTTGTTTGACACTTGCTTTGTTGTCAAGTGTCTATTGGATGGGAAAACTGTTTGAAATTTAAATTGTCCAATAGGGTAATGTCACATGGCAAAGTGTAAACTAAAGTGTACACCATAGCGTCCATGTAGCATGCTTCTTACCGATTGAACTTTGCTATTTATACACTAATTTTTGGCACGTTATTTGACACATGCATTGTTGTCAATTGTCAATTCGATGGAAAAACTGTTTGAAATTTAAATTGTCCAACGAGGTAATGTCACTGGTAAAGTGTACACATAGCAAGGTTCATAACGATTGAACTTTGCTATTTGTACACTGATTTTCGACAGGTTGTTCGACACTTGAATTGTTGTTAAAAGTAAATTGAATGAGAAAACTATTTGAAATTTAAACTGTCCAATAGGGTAATGTCACGTTGTAAAGTGTAAACTAAAGTGCACATGTAGCGAGGTTTATAACGATTGAACTTTGCTATTTGTACACTGATTTTTAACACGTTGTTTAACACTTGCATAGCTGTCAAGAGTCAATTGGATGGGAAAACTGTTAGAAATTTAAACTGTCCAACAGGGTAATGTCACGTGGTAAAGTGTAAACTAAACTGTACACCATAGTGTCCATGTAGCAAGTTTCTTATCGATTGAACTTTGCTATTTGTACACTAATTTTTGACACATTGTTTGACACTTGTATTGTTGTCAAGCGTCAATTGGATGGGAAAACTGTTTGAAATTTAAACTGTCCAACAGGGTAACGTCACGTGGTAGAGTGTAAACTAAAGTGTGTATAACGTAGTGCACATGTATCTTACCGATTGAACTTTACTATTTCTACAAAGATTTTTGACACATTGTTTGACACTTGCATTTTTGTCAAGTGTCAATTGGATGAGAAAACTGTTTGAATTTTAAATTGTCCAATAGGGTAATGTTATGTGGCAAAGTGTAAACTAAAGTGTACACCATAGTATCCTTGTAGCATGTTTCTTACGATTGAACTTTGCTATTTGTACACTGATTTTTGACATTTGTATTGTTTTCAATTGTCAATTGGATGGGAAAATTGTTTGAAATTTAAACTGTCCAGTAGGGTACTATCACGTGGTAAAGTGTAAACTAAAGTGTCCATGTAGCATGTTTTTTACCGATTGAACTTTGCTATTTGTACATTGATTTTTGACACGTTATTTGACACTTGGATTATTGTCAATTGGACGGGAAAACTGTTTGAAATTTAAAATGTCCAACAGGGTAATGTCACGTGGTAAAGTGTAAACTAAAGTGTACACGTGGCAAGGTTCATAACAATCAAACTTTGCTATTTATACACTGATTTTGACACGTTGTTTGACACTTGCATTGTTGTCAAGTGTCAATTGGATGGTAAAACTGTTTGAAATTTAAACTGTCCAACAGGGTAATGTCACGTGGCAAAGTGTAAACTAAAGTGCACACTACAGTGTACATGTTGCAAGGTCCTTACCGATTGAAGTTTGCTACTTTTACACTAATTTTCGAAAGGTTGTTTGACAATTGCATTGTTGTTAACTGTTAATTGGATGGAAAAAAGTTTGAAATTTAAACTGTCCAATAGGGTAATGTCACGTGGTAAAGTGTAAACAAAAGTGTACATGTAGCAAGGTTCATAACGATTGAACTTTGCTATTCGTATGGCATTGTTGTCAAATGTCAATTGGATGGCCAAATTATTTGAAATTTAAACTATCCAACAGGGTAATATCACATGGGAAAGTGTAAACTAAAGTATACACCATTGTGTACATGTAGCAAGGTTCTTATCGATTGAACTTTGCTATTTGGACTCTGATTTTCGACAGGTTGTTCGACACTTGCATTGTTGTCAAGTGCCATTTGAATGGAAAAACTATTTGAAATTTAAATTGTCTAATAGGGTAATGTCACATGGTAAAATGTAAACTAAAATTAACATGTAGCGAGGTTCATAACGATTGAACTTTGCGATTTGTACACTAATTTTTGACTTGTTGTTTGACACTTGCATTAATGTCAGGTGTCAATTGGATGGGAAAACTGTTTGAAATTCAAACTGTCCAATATGGTAATGTCACGTGGTAAAGTGTAAACTAAAGTGTACACCATAGTGTCCATGTTGCAAGTTTCTTACCTATTGAACTTTACTCTTTCTACACTGATTTTTGACACGTTGTTTGACACTTGCATTGTTGTCAAGTATCAATTGGATGGGAAAACTATTTGAAATTTAAACTGTCCAACAGGGTAATATCACGTGGCAAACTGTAAACTAAAGTGTACACCTTAATTTACATGTATCAAGATCCTTACCGATTGAACTTTGCTATTTGTACACTGATTTTTGACACGTTGTTTAACACTTGCATTGTTGTCAAGTGTCAATAGGATGTGAAAACTGTTAGAAATTTAAACTATCCAACAGGGCAATGTTATGTGGTAAAGTGTAAACTAACATGTACATGTAGCAAGGTTCATAACGATTGAACTTTGCAATTTGTACACTGATTTTGAAACGTTGTTTGACACTTACATTGTTGTCAAGTGTCAATTGGATGGTAAAATTGTTTGAAGTTTAAACAGTCCAATAGGGTAATGTCACGTGGGAAAGTGTGAACTAAATTGTACACTATAGTGTACATCTAGCAAGGTTCTTACCGATTGAAGTTTACTATTTTTACACAGATTTTGGACAGGTTGTTAACACTTGCATTGTTGTCAAGTGTCAATTGGATGGGAAAATTGTTTGAAATTTAAATTGCCCAACAGGATAATGTCACATGGCAAAGTGTAAACTAAAGTGTGTAAAATAAAGTGTACACCATAGTGTCCACGTAGCATGTTTCTTACCGATTGAACTTTGCTATTTGTACTCTGATTTTTGACACGTTATCTGACACTTGCATTGTTGTCAATTGTCAATTGGATGGAAAAATTGTTTGAAATTTAAACTGTCCAATAGGGTAATGTCACATGGTAAAATGTAAACTAAAGTGTACATGTAGCATGGTTCATAACTATTGAACTTTGCTATTTGTAAACTAATTTTTACCACGTTGTTCAATACTTGCATTGTTGTCAAATGTCAGTTGGATGGTAAAATTGTTTGAAATTTAAATTGTCCAACAGGGTAATGTTACGTGGGAAAGTGTAAACTAAAACGTACATGTAGCAAGGTCCTTACCGATTGAAGTTTTCTACTTTTACACTGATTTTCAACAGGTTGTTTGACACTTGCATTGTTGTCAAGTGTCAATTTGATGGGGAAATTGTTTGAAATTTAAACTGTCCAACAGGGTAACGTCACGTGGCAAAGTGTAAACTAAAGTGTGTATAACATAGTGCACATGTAGCAAGGTTCTTACCGATTGAACTTTACTATTTGTACGCAGATTTTTAACACATTGTTTGACACTTGCATTGCTTTCAAGGGTCAATTGGATGGAAAAATTGTTTGAAATTTAAATCGTCCAATTGGGTAATGTAATGTGGCAAAGTGTAAACTAAAGTGTACACCATTATGTCCATATAGCAAGTTTCATAACGATTGAACTTTGCTATTTGTACACTAATTTTGACACGTTGTTTGACACTTGCATTGTTGGAAAGTGTCAATTGGATGGTAAAACTATTTAAAATTTAAACTGTTTAATTGGGTAATGTCGCGTGGGAAAGTGTAAACTAAAGTATACACTATAGTGCACATGTAGCAAGTTCCTTAACATTTAAAGTTTGCTACTTTTACACTGATTTTCGACTGGTTGTTTGACAATGACATTGTTGTCAAGTGTCAATTGGATGGAAAAACTGTTTGAAATTTAAACTGTCCAACAGGGTGACGTCACGTGGCAAAGTGTAAACCAAAGTGTGTGCATCATAGTGTACATGTAGGAAAGTTCTTACCGATTTAAATTTGCTATTTGTACACAGATTTTGGACACGTTGTTTGACACTTGAATTGCTGTCAAGTGTCAATTGGATGAGAAAATTGGTTGAAATTTAAACTGTACAACAGGGCAATGTCACATGTCAAAGTGTAAACTAAAGTGTACACCGTAGTGTCCATGTTGCAAGTTTCTTACCAATTGAACTTTACTATTTGTACACTGATTTTTGACACGTTACTTGACACTTTCATTGTTGTCAATTGTCAATTGGATGGGAAAACTATTTGAAATTTAAACAGTCCAACAGGGTAATGTCACGTGGCAAAGTGTAAACTAAAGTGTACACCATAGTGTACATGTACCATGGTCCTTAACGATTGAACTTTGCTATTTGTACACTGATTTTTGACACATTGTTTGACACTTGCATTGTTCTCAAGTTTCAATTGGATAGGAAAATTGTTTGAAATTTAAACTGTCCAACAGGGTAATGTCACGTGGCAAAGTGTAAACCAAAGTGTACATGTGCCAAGGTTTTTACCGATTGAACTTTGCTATTTGTACACTGATTTTTGACACGTTGTTTGACACTTGCATTGTTGTCAAGTGTCAATTGGATGGGAAAACTGTTTGAAATTTAAACTGTCCAACAGGGTAATGTCACGCGGGAAAGTGTAAACTAAAGTGTACGCCATAGTGTACATGTAGCAAGGTTCTTACCGATTGAACTTTGCTATTTGTAGATTGATTTTGAACACGTTGTTTGACACTTGCATTGTTGTCAAGTGTCAATTGGATGGGAAAACTATTTGAAATTTAAACTGTCCAACAGGGTAATGTCACATTTGCATTGTTGTCAAGTGTCAATTGGATGGGAAAACTATTTGAAATTTAAACTGTCCAACAGGGTAATGTCACATGATAAAGTGTAAACTAAAGTGCACATGTAGCAAGGTTCATAACGATTGAACTTTGCTATTTGTATACTAATTTTCGATACGTTGTTGACTCTTGCATTGTTGTCAAGTGTCAATTGGATGGTAAAGCTGTTTGAGATTTAAACTGTCCAACATGCTAATGTCACGTGGTAAAGTGTAAACTAAAGTGTAAACCATAGTGTACATGTACCAAGGTCTTTACGGATTGAACTTTACTATTTGTACACTGATTTTCGACACGTTGTTTGACACTTGCATTGTTGTCATGTGTCAATTGGATGGGAAAACTATTTGAAATTTAAACAGTGCAACAGGGTAATGTCACGTGGAAAAGTGTAAACTAAAGTGTACGCCATAGGGTACATGTAGCAACGTTCTTATCGATTTAGCTTTGCTATTTGTACAATGATTTTGGACCCGTTGTTTGACACTTGCATTGTTGTCAAATATCAATTGGATGGGAATACTATTTGAAATTTAAACTGTCCAACAGGGTAATGTCACATAATAAAGTGTAAACTAAAGTGTACATGTAGCAAGGTTCATAACGATTGAACTTTGCTATTTGTATACAGATTTTTGGTACGTTGTTGACTCTTGCATTGTTGTCAGGTGTCAATCAGATGGTAAAATTGTTTGAAATTTAAACTGTCCAACAGGGTAATGTCACATAGGAAAGTGGAAACTAAAGTGTACACCATAGTGTATATGTAGTAAGGTCTTTACCGATTGAACTTTGCTATTTGTACACTGATTTTTGATAGGTTGTTCGATACTAGCATTGTTGTAAAGTGTCAATTGAATGGAAAAACTATTTCAAATTTAAACTGTCCAACAGGGTAATATCACGCGGTAAAGTGTAAAGGAAAGTGTACATGTAGCGAGGTTCTTAACGATTGAACTTTGCTATTTGTACACTAATTTTTGACACTTGCATTGTTGTCAAGTGTCAATTGGATGGAAAAACTATTTGAAATTTAAACTGTCCAGTAGGGTAATGTCACATGACAAAGTGTAAACTAAAGTGTACACCATAGTGTATATGTACCAAGGTCCTTACCTATTGAACTTTGCTATTTGTACACTGATTTTCAACACGTTGTTTGACACTTGCATTGTTGTTAAGTGTCAATTAGATGGGAAAACTATTTGAAATTTAAGCTATCCAATAGGGTAATGTCTCGTGGCAAACTCTAAACTAAAGTGTACATGTAGCGAGGTTCATAACGATTGAACTTTTCTATTTGTACACTAATTTTTGACACTTGCATTGTTGTCAAGTGTCAATTGGATGGTAAAACTATTTGAAATTTAAACTGTCCAATAGGGTAAAGTCACGTGGAAAAGTGTAAACTAAAGTGTACACTATAGTGTACATGTTGCGAAGTCCTTATCGAATGAAGTTTGCTATTTTTACACTGATTTTCGAAAGGTTGTTTGACACTTGCTTTGTTGTCAAGTATCAATTGGATGGGAAAATTGTTTGAAATTTAAACTATCCAACAAGGTAACGTCACGTGGGAAAGTGTAAACTAAAGTGTGTACACCATAGTGCTCATGTATCAAGGTTATTACCGATTGAACTTTGTTATTTGTACACAGATTTTTGACACGTTGTTTGACACTTGCATTGCTATCAAGTGTCAATTGGATTGAAAAACTGTTTGAAATTTAAACTGTCCAACAGGGTAATGTCACGTAGCAAAGTGCAAACTAAAGTGTATATCATAGTGTCCAGGTATCAAGTTTCTTACCGATTGAAATTTTCTATTTGTACACTATTTTTTTCCAAGTTGTTTGACACTTGCATTGTTGTCAAGTGTCAATTGGATGGGAAAACTGTTTGAAATTTAAACTGTTCAATAGAGTAATGTCACGAGGTAAAGTGTAAACTAATGTGTACGCCATAGTGTACCTGTAGCAAGGTTCTTGCCGATTGAACTTTGTATTTGTACATTGATTTTGGACTCGTTGTTTGACATTGGCACTGTCGTCTAGTGTCAATTGGAATGGAAAATTATTAGAAATTTAAATTGTCCAACAGGGTAATGTCACGTGGTAAAGTGTAAACTAAAGTGTACATGTAGCATGGTTCATAACGATTGAACTTTGCAATTTGTACACTGATTTTGACACATTTTTTGACACTTGCATTGTTGTCAAGTGCCAATTGGATGGTAAAACTTTTTGAAATTTAAACTGTCCAACGGGGTAATGTCATGTGGGAAAGTGTAAACTAAATTGTTCACTATAGTGTACATGTAGCAAGGTCCTTATCGATTGAAGTTTGCTGCTTTTACATTGATTTTTGATAGGTAGTTTGACACTTGCATTGTTGTCAAGTGTCAATTGGATGGAAAAACTATTTGAAATTTAAACTGTCCAACAGGGTAACGCCACGTGGCAAACTGTAAACTAAAGTGTGTGCACCATAGTGTACATGTAGCAATGTTCTTACCGATTGAACTTGGCTATTTGTACACAGATTTTTAACATGTTGTTTGACACTTGCATTGCTGTCAAGTGTTAATTGGATGAAAAAGATGTTTGAAATTTAAACTGTCTAACATGGTAATGTCATGTGGCAAAGTGTAAACTAAAGTGTACACCATAGTGTCCGTGTAGGAAGTTTCTTACCAATTGAACTTTGCTATTTGTACACTAATTTTGGACATGTTATTTGACACTTGCATTGTTGGCAATTGTCAATTGGATGGGAAAAATGTTTGAAGTTTTCACTGTCTAACAGGGTAATGTTACGTGGCAAAGTGTAAACTAAAGTGTACTCGATAGTGTCCATGTAGCAAGTTTCATTCCGATTGAACTTTGCTATTTCTATTCTGATTTTTAACACGTTGTTTGACACTTGCATTATTGTCAAGTGCCAATTGGATGGGAAAACTGTTTGATATTTAAACTGTCCAATAGGTAATGTCACGTGGCAAAGTGTAAGCTAAAGTGTACACCTTAGTGTACATGTACCAAGGTCCTTACCGATTGAACTTTGCTATTTGTACACTGATTGTCACGTTGTTTGACACTTTCATTGTTGTCAAGTGTCAATTGGATGCAAAAACTATTTGAAATTTAAACTTTCCAACAGGGCAATGTCACGTGGTAAAGTGTAAACTGTAGAACTCCAAATAATTTTAAACACCTTAGTGGCACTAAGATATGAATATTGGATGGCTAAAGTATACTTTAGATTTTTAGTCTCATTTGAGACCCATTTACGACATCGAAGACATTCGATTTGGATAATGATATCTAAAGAAAAGTTATAGTTCTTTGAGTTAGCTTTCCAACACAGTTTGAATTACCTCAATCAGATGTCGGGAAAAGAAGTTATGATAGAAATACTAAAGGCTGTACAATATTAACCGAAGTACGCGGAATATGAAAAGTCAAATTCCTACACAATTTTCTAGCACCTTCTTAAACCTATAACTCCCACATAAATGGCACCCGTATTGATGAGTATTAGGCCCTCACTTGCCCTTAAGTTGTGAGATTTTCACCTATAAATAGTCCCCAATGCATACACATTTTCACACCAAGATAAAAACTTCTAAGCATAAAAGAGAGAGTTTTCAAGTCTAGAAAAAAGAGAAAAGAGAGGGAGGAAAATTAATTTTTCCTAGAAGTTTTGGTGCTATCAAGAAGTGTTTTCCAAGCATCAATTCTCAACGGAGTGTTTTTTTTTTTTTTGAAACATCAAAGGAGTGCATTTTTTAACAAGGTTCAAAGCATCAAGCAAGGTAGGTAGAGGTGCAAAGTGTTAATTCTTGTTAAGTTATAAGTTTCTAGCAAATGAAGATTTATATTAATGTTTGTATGTCTAATGGTACCTCCGGTACGGCATACAGCTCCATGTCTAATGGTACCTCCGGGTATGGCATGTACTTTCGGTCAAGGCGTCGTGTTAAGTCATGACTCTATGTGTTTGGGATTCTACCGGAAATCCTACTATGAAAGGTTTCTAAAGTTACAGCTTTGAAATGTATAGCTTGATCACGAATGCACGAATGATATCTATTGAGTTTTTTTAACTCACGGGTTTAACCCCTTCTCTACAGATTGATATGATTCTACCTTGGGCCTGGATGATAGAAAAGATGGAGAGTGGTGCAACGAGCCCATGGAAATTGGTGAGCAAGTTATTTAGATTTATTTTTCTGAACGTTTTCAATGTTATTTCTTTAAAGTATTTGAATAACGCTGAATGTGAGAACAAGTTTTCTTCAAATAAATTATGTTCCGTATTTTTTTTATTCAGTGTTTTATTTAAAGTATTCGAAAGGTTGTTGTTAAAATTATCATTGTAAAAATTAAGCTTCCGCTAAAACATATTCTCCTATGACTAAACCACCGGTTAGTTAAGTAAAGTAAGTAGCATTCCGGTCCACAAGGGGTCGGGGCGTTACAACATGGTATCAGAGCACGATTTAGCCGATTCTGTAGACCAAGTATGTTTTTTTTTTTTTTAAAATGAAAAAGTCTATAATACTCCATGGCATCTTGCATCCATCCATCAGTCTCATCCTACGGCCCAGGTATGTTCAAAGTTAATGTTTTCATGAAAAGACTATGTTATGATGCTTTGCGATGCTATGGTACAACTTATGCTTATTTTCAAAGATATACTATGCCAGTTAGAAATGATTTGAAAGATGTGTTTTTTTTTCAAAAGATATGCATTGGGCTAGAATTTATGGGTAGAATGTTATGTAACAGTAGCCATTTTTCCAAGAGTAAAAAAAAAAAGTTTGTGATATGTGAAAATGCAACAGATATGGCTCATAGAACAGCTAGGGCATATAGAGGAGCACTGACCCGTAGAATCGCCATTCAGTCCTATGAGAATTACGTGACTGATCTGATCCATCCACTTGACGAACATATACATGATGTCTATGAGAGATGCATGACAGCGGTGAACGCTGGAATGGAGATAACACATATTGAGGCTATAAATAACCTCATACACTCCCTTTCACCTCAATGGGGAGATATGGGAGTCTCGGTTAGGGATGTAATGCTAGAGGAGCACCCAAATATATTTGAGTTTGAAGCGTATTACCAATCACTCTAGACCTATGGAGGGAAAACTTAGAACCTCAACCGGAGATAGTAATTGAACTTGATGAAGAAGAAGAGCCTGAAGAAGAGAGTGATCATGAGCCCGAGCCACAGGTTGAGATGGACATAGAATCTGGACCTGAGGTGGAAGACTCCTCTAGAGATGAGGCTCCACCAAAGAAGATCCGTAGAACTTATAGGGATTAGATTTAAATCCTTGTAACAACTTCCTTTATGTCAAGAAATAAAATTTTATCTTCTTTGTCAGAATTCGAAGTATGAAACTAATAAGAACCATACGTTTTGGCTAAAGGAAAATGGTCCGTGCAAACCAAACCAACTTGATAAAAGATCTCCTCCAAGCGGTCCAAGACCTTGGCAGGCAAAACCCAAACCAGGCACAACCCCTACCACTAGCTCCTAATGCTCCTCAAACCCATGCTTCAGTGGTCGAGCAATTTAGAAAACACAAATCCCCTACCTTCAATGGAGCAGCTGATCCACTTGCAGCCGAGGAGTGGCTTCACAAATCGAAGAGAATATTTCGATTAATAGGGTGCACGGACGCCCGAAGGTCCAGTGTACTAAGTTTATGTTCTCCGATGATGCAAGCCATTGGTGGGACTCGATGTCAAGGATGAGGACCCCAGAGCAACAAGCGAAATTGACTTGGGAGCGATTTAAAGAGGAAGTAATGGACAAGTACTTCCCACAGTCTTTAAGGGATCACAAAGAAAGTGAATTTCTCCAACTCAAGCAAAGGACTATGTCCATGACTGAGTATGAAAGGAAGTTTGACCAACTTTCAAGGTATGCTCCACATCTAGTGGATACGGAGGACAAGAAAGTCAGGAGGTTTAAACAAGGGTTGAACCCAGGTATAAGCATGATACTTATGTCCCATCATTTCACCTCATACCGTGAAATGCTGGAAAGAGCTCATGCTATCTGGTACCAAAAGACTAGTGCTGAGCAATATAGTCAACTGTTCAATCAACCAGACAATGGCAGTATGGGTAAAAGGAAATGGAATGGCCAGGACAAGGGAAAGGGCAAGTGGTAGAACAAGAATGCTAATGGCGGAGCCAATGCCAACAAGAGCATTGTGCCAGTTATAGAGCCATGTCCTAAGTGTGGAAAAACGCATCGTGGCGTGTGTTTGCAAGGGAAGAATGTCTATTTCAGATGTGGCAAGCCAGGGCATATTTTTAAGGATTGCCCCACATTTATCCCAAAGAAGGATGATAACAATGACCAGAACCAGAAAGGGAGAGCACGAGTTTTTGCAATGACTCGGAAAGATGCAGAGGAAAATTCAAATGTCATAGCAGGTACTTTATTGATAGCCAATACGCCTGCTTATGTATTGTTTGATTCAGGAGCCACACACTCCTTTGTATCGACAACTTTTATGGCTAAATCTAGTATTACCTGTGATAAGTCGGAAGGTACATTAGAGTTTAGTATTCCTTCAGGCAACCCTTTGAGTACTGATAGAATAGCCAAATCAGTAAGTATTGAAGTTGAGGGAAGACCAATGGAAGCGAGCCTATACATGATAGAAATGAAGGATTTTGATGTAATACTAGGCATGGATTGATTGGGTTGTAATTACGCCACCATCCGATGTAAGGAAAGGGAGGTATCACTTCAGAAACCAGGAGAGAAACCATTTTCGTTCCTTTGAATGAAGACGAAACCCCTTATTCGACTAGTATCGGCTTTACAAGCTGAGAAGACGTTGAGAAAAGAAACATGTCAAGGATATTTAGTAAACATCTCAGGAGGAAAACAGGAGACGATAAAGGTTTAAGACGTACCAATAGTACGGAAATTTGTAGATGTGTTTTCAGAAGATCTATTTGGTATTCCACTAGATAGGCAAGTGGAATTCACCATAGACCTAATTCTCGGAGCGACACCAGTGTCAAAAGCCCCATACCGAATGGTCCCAAAGGAAATACAAGAGTTAAAGAAGCAGTTGCAAGAACTCCTAGATATGGGCTTTATTCGGCCAAGTGTATCTCCATGGGGTGCGCCGGTGTTGTTCGTGAAGAAAAAGGATGGAAGCATGAGGATGTGCATTGATTATAGGGAGTTAAATCGATTAACTATCAAGAATAAGTACCCACTCCCGAGAATTGAGGATCTGTTAGATCAACTGAAAGGAGCTAAGGTATTTTCCAAGATCGACTTACGATCGGGATACCATCAATTGAAAGTAAAGTCAAAGGATATACCCAAGACAGCTTTCAGAAATCGTTATGGACACTACGAGTTTACAGTGATGCTGTTTGGGCTAACCAATGCACCTGCAGTGTTCATGGACCTCATGAATCTTGTATTTCATCAATACTTGGATAAATTTATCATAGTTTTCATTGATGACATTCTGATATATTCCAAGAGTAAGGAGCAACATGAAGAGCACTTAAGAATAGCATTAGAGGTATTACGCAAGGAGAAGCTGTATGCCAAATTCAAGAAGTGTGAGCTCTGGCTTGAACGAGTTGGATTTCTTGGACATATAGTCACTGCCCAAGGGATTGAGGTAGATCCAGCGAAAGTGGAAACAGAAACCAACTAGAAAGCACTAACTAATGCTAGCGAGGTACGGAGCTTTCTAGGATTAACAGGATATTATCGGAGATTCATAGAAGGATTCTCCAAAATAACTGGACCAATGACGCAGCTTACAAGAAAGGGAGTAAAATTCCAATGGATGGATAAATGTGAACAAAGTTTCCAAGAACTTAAACAGAGGTTGATATCAGCACCCATGTTAACAATACCTGAGGGTGCGGAAGGGTTTGTTATATACAGTGATGCATCCAAGCAAGGATTGGGATGTGTGCTGATGCAGAATGGAAAAGTCATAGCCTTTACATCAAGACAATTGAAGAAATATGAGCGGAACTACCTGACACATGATTTAGAACTTGCGGCGGTAGAATACGCCTTGAAGATATGGCGACATTACTTGTATGGAGGGAAGTGTGATATCTACACAGATCACAAGAGTCTCAAATATTTATTCACACAGAAGGAATTGAATATACGACAAAGATGATGGTTGGAATTGGTGAATGATTACGATTGCACTATCCATTACCATCCAGGTAAGGCTAATGTTGTGGTCGACGCCTTAAGTAGAAAATCAATAGGACAGTTGGTGTCACTACCCACTTTTCAAATGGAGTTATTTAAGGACTTGGAAAAGTTGCAGATCGAAGTGGTTACCATACCAGGACAAGTCACTGCTCGTCTAGCAGCTTTTATAATTCAACCTACTCTTAAAGATCGAATTATAGAGACACAAGGTAATGACCCATTCTTGTTGAAGATCAAGAATGAAATTGGTACTGATAAGAGAAAGGATTTTGGAATAGCTTCAGATTAGACACTAATGTTTAAGGGGAGAATTTGTGTGCCTAAGGATGAAGCCTTGAGAAACAAGATATTAAAAGAGGCCCACTCCACCCCGTACACCTCACATCCCGATGGTATGAAAATGTATCGAGACCTCCGAGATACATTTTGGTGGAGAAATATGAAAAGAAGAATAGGGTTGTACGTGGAAAAGTGCATGGTATGTCAATAGGTTAAGGTAGAACACCAAAGACCGACTGGATTGTTAAATCCACTGGACATACCCAAATGGAAATGGGAAAATATCACAATGGACTTTGTGGTTGGATTTTCGAAGTCAGCAAGAGGAAACAACGTTGTATGGGTAATAGTGGATCGATTAACAAAGTCAACTCATTTTCTTCCGGTGAAAATGACATTCAGTTTAGACCAATTGGCACAGTTGTACATTAAGGAGGTTGTGAGATTACATGGCGTACCTGTGTCCATTGTGTCTGGCAGAGGCCCAAGGTTCACATCCAAATTTTTGGAAAAGTCTCTAAGGAGCTATGGGAATGAAGCTGAACTTTAATACTGCATATCACCCTCAGTCCGATGGTCAGTCTGAAAGGACCATCCAAACTTTGGAAGACATGCTGAGAGCATGTGTTTTGGATCTAGGGTGTAGTTGGGAGTCATACATACCCCTAGTAGAATTCGCATATAATAATAGCTTCCAAGCAACTATTGGGATGGCACCGTACGAAGCTCTCTATGGTAAAAGATGTAGGTCCCCTGTTCATTGGGATGAAGTCGGGGAAAAGAGAGTTTTGGGACTAGAAATAATTGAAAGGATAGTTGAGGCAATTGATAAGATCTGTGCAAGGATAAAGGCAGCACAGGATCAACAGAAGAGCTATACAGATACAAGGAGGAAGGATTTAGAATTCAAAGTTGGAGAAAAAGTGTTTCTGAAAGTGGCACCGATGAAAGGTGTACATAGGTTTGGCAAGAAAGGAAAGCTACGACCCTGCTATATCGAACCATTCGAGATACTTGATAGGATCGAAAATGTAGCCTATCGGTTAGCTCTCCCACCTGAGTTATCGGCAGTGCACAACATGTTCCATGTATCAGTGATCAAGAAACACGTGCATGATCCTAATCATGTAGTGAACTATCAGACCGTGAAAGTACAAAAGGACTTATCCTATGAAGAGGTACCAATTAGGATATTGGATCGAAAGGTGCATAAACTAAGGAACAAAGAAATTCAATTGGTCAAAATACATTGGAATAATCATGAAATAGAAGAGGCCACTTGGGAAGGGAAAGAGGAAGCCAAAAACAAGTATCTAACACTATTCGCCCAATCAGAAGGTAAATTTTGAGGACGAAATGTTAATTAAGGTGTGGGGGATGTAGAACCCCAAATAATTTTAAATACCTTAGTGGCACTAAGACATGAATATTGGATGGCTAAAGTATACGTCAGATTTTTAGTCTCATTTGAGACCCATTTATGACATAGAAAACATTCGACTTGGAAAATGATATCTAAAGAAAATTTTGTAGTTCTTTAAGTTAGCTTTCCAACGCACTTTGAATTACCTCAATCAGATATCCGGAGAAAAAGTTTTGATAGAAATACTAAAAGCTATACAGTATCAACCGAAGTACGCGGAATATGAAAAGTCAAATTCCTACACGATTTTCTAGCACCTTCTTAAACCTATAACTCCCACATTAATGGTACCCATATTAATGAGTATTAGGCCCTTCACTTGCCCTTAATTCGTGAGATTTTCACCTATAATTAGGCCCCAATGCATACACATTTTTCACACCAAGACAAAAACTTCTAAGCATAAAAGAGAGAGTTTTCAAGTCTAGGAAAAAGAGAAAGGAGAGGGAGGAAAATTAATTTTTCCTAGAAGTTTTGTGCTATCAAGAAGTGTTTTCTAAGCATCAATTCTCAATGGAGAGTTTTTTTTTTTTTAAACATCAAAGGAGTGCATTTTTCAACAAGGTTCAAAGCATCAATCAAGATAGGTAGAGGTGCAAAGTGTTAATTCATGTTAAGTTATAAGTTTCTAGCAAATGAAGATTTATGTTAATATTTGTATGTCTAATGGTACCTCCGGTACGGCATACACCTCCATGTCTAATGGTACCTCTGGGTATGGTATGTACTTCCGGTCGAGGCGTTGTGTTAAGTCATGACTCTACGTGTTTGGGATTCTACCGAAAATCCTAATATGAAAAGGTTTCTAAAGTTACAGCTTTGAAATATATAGCTTGATCACGAATGCACCAATGATATCTATTGAGTTTTTTTTACTCACGGGTTTAACCCCTTCTCTACAGATTGATATGATTCTACCTTGGGCCTGGATGATGGAAAAGATGGAGAGTGGTGCAACGAGCCCATGGAAAACCCGTTGAACAAGTTATTTAAATTTATTTTTGTGAACGTTTTCAATGCTATTTCTTTAAAGTATTTGAATAACGCTGAACATGAGAACAAGTTGTATTTTCTTCAAATAAATTACATTTCGTATTTTTTTATTCAGTGTTTTATTTAAAGTATTCGAAAGGTTGTTGTTAAAATTATCATTGTAAAAATTAAGCTTCCGCTAAAACATATTCTCCTATGACTAAACCACCGGTTAGTTAAGTATAGTAAGCAGTGTTCCGGTCCACAAGGGGTCGGGACGTTACATAAACTAATGTGTACATGTAGTAAGGTTCATAACGATTAAACTTTGTAATTTGTACAATGATTTTGACACGTTGTTTGACACTTGCATTATTGTCAAGTGTCAATTGGATGACAAAATTGTTTGAAATTTAAACTGTCCAACAGGGTAATGTCACGTGGTAAAGTGTAAACTAAAGTGTACACTATAGGATACATCTAGCAAGGTCCTTACCGATTGAAGATTGCCATTTTTACACAGATTTTCAACAGGTTGTTTGACATTTGCATTGTTGTCAAGTGACAATTGGAAGGGAAAATAGTTTGAAATTTAAAATGTCCAACAGGGTAACATCACGTGGCAATGTGTAAACTAAAGTGTGTACACCATAGTGCACATGTAGCAAGGTTCTTACCGATTGAACTTTGCTATTTGTACGCAGATTTTTAACACGTTGTTTGACACTTGCATTGCTGTCAAGTGTTAATTGGATGGATAAACTGTTTGAAATTTAAACTGTCCAACAAGGTAATGTCACGTGGCAAAGTGTAAACTAAAGTGTACACCATAGTGTCCATGTAGCAAGTTTCTTACCGATTGAACTTCGCTATTTCTACACTGATTTTGGGCACGTTGTTTGACACTTGCAATGTTGTCAAGTGTCAATTGGACGGGAAAATTGTTTGAAATTTAAACTGTCCAACAGGGTAATGTCGTGTGGCAAAGTGTAAACTAAAGTGTACACCAAGTCTACATGTACCAAGGTCTTTACCAATTGAATTTTGCTATTTGTACACTGATTTTCAACACGTTGTTTGACACTTCCATTATTGTCAAGTATCAATTGGATTGGAAAACTGCTTGAAATTCAAACTGTCCAACAGGGTAATGTCTCGTGGCAAAGTATAAACTAAAGTGTACGCCATAATGTACTTGTAGCAAGGTTCTTAACGATTGAACTTTGCTATTTGTACATTGATTTTGGATACGTTGTTTAACACTTGCATTATTTTCAAGTGTCAATTGGATGAGAAAACTGTTTGAAATTTAAACTGTCCAATAGGGTAATGTCGCGTGGTAAAGTGTAAACTAAAGTGTACGTGTAGCAAGGTTCATAATTATTTAACTTTGCTATTTATATACTGATTTTTGACACATTATTTGACTCTTGCATTGTTGTCAAGTGTCAATTGGATGGCAAAACTGTTTGAAATTTAAACTGTCCAACAGGGTAATGTCGCGTGGTAAAGTGTAAACTAAAGTGTATACGATAGAGTCCATGTAGCAAGTTTCTTACCGATTGAACTTTGCTATTTGTGCACTGATTTTTGACAAGTTGTTTGACACTTGCATTGTTGTCAAATGTCAATTGGATGGGAAAACTGTTTGAAATTTAAACTGTCCAACAGGGTAATGTCACGTGGCAAAGTATAAACTAAGGTGTACACCTTATTGTACACGTACAAAGGTCCTTACCGATTGAACTTTGCTATTTGTACTCTGATTTTTGACACGTTGTTTGACACATGCACTGTTGTCAAGGGTCAATTGGATGCGAAAACTACTTGAAATTTAAACGGTCCAATCGGGTAATGTCACGTGGCAAAATGTAAACTAACATGTACATGTAGCTAGGTTCATAACGATTGAACTTTGAAATTTGTACAATGATTTTGACACGTTGCTTGACACTTGCATTGTTGTCCAGTGTCAATTGGATGGTAAAACCGTTTGAAATTTAAACTGTCCAACAGGGTAATGTCACATTGGAAAGTGAAAATTAAAGTGTACACTATAGTATACATGTAGCAAGGTTCTTACCGACTAAAGTTTGCTATTTTTACACTGATTTTCAACAGGTTATTTGACAGTTGCATTGTTGTCAAATGACAATTGGATGGGAAAACTATTTGAAATTTAAACTGTACAACATTGTAACGTCACGTGGCAAGGTGTAAACTAAAGTGTGTACACCATAGTGCACATGTACCAAGGTTCTTACCGATTGAACTTTACTATTTGCAGACTGATTTTTGACACGTTGTTTGACACATACATCGCTGTCAAATGTCAATTGGATGGGAAAATTGTTTGAAATTAAAATTGTCCAACAGGGTAATATCACATGGCAAAGTGTAAACTAAAGTGTACATCGCAGTGTCCATGTTGCAAGTTTCTTACCGATTGAACTTTGCTATTTGTGCACTGATTTTTGACACGTTATTTGACACTTGCATTATTGTCAATTGGTTGGGAAAACTGTTTGAAATTTAAACTGTCCAACAGGGTAATGTCACGTGGCAAAGTGTAAACTAAAGTGTACACGATAGAGTCCATGTTGCAAGTTTCTTACTGATTGAACTTTTCTATTTGTGCACTGATTTTTGACATGTTGTTTGACACTTGCATTGTTGTCAAGTGTCTATTGGATGGAGAAGCTATTTGAAATTTAAATTGTCCATCAAGGTAATGTCATGTGGCAAAGAGTAAACTAAAGTGTACGCCTTAGTGTACAGGTACAAAGGTCCTTTTCGATTGAACTTTGCTATTTGTACTCTGATTTTTGACACATTGTTTGACACTTGCATTGTTGTCAAGTGTCAATTGGATGTGAAAACTTTTTGAAATTTAAACGGTCCAATCGGGTAATGTCACGTGGCAAAATGTAAACTAACTTGTACATGTAGCAATGTTCATAACGATTAAACTTTGCAGTTTGTTCACCAATTTTGACACATTGTTTGACACTTGCATTGTTGTCAAATGTCAGTTGGATGGTAAAAATGTTGGAAATTTAAACTGTCCAATAGAGTAATGTCACGTGGGAAAGTGAATACTAAAGTGTACACTATAATATGCATGTAGCAAGGTCCTTACCGATTGAAGTTTGCTATTTTTACACAGATTTTCAACAGGTTGTTGGATAGTTGCATTGTTGTCAAGTGACAATTGGATGGGAAAACTGTTTGAAATTTAAACTCTCCTACATGGTAACGTCACGTGGCAAGGTGTAAACTAAAGTGTGCACACCATAGTGCACATGTGGCAATGTTCTTACCGATTGAACTTTGCTATTTGTAAACTGATTTTTAACACGTTGTTTGACACTTACATTGCTGTCAAATGTCAATTTGATGGGAAAACAATTTGAAATTTAAATTGTCCAATACGGTAATGTCACGTGGCAAAGTGTAAATGAAAGTGGACACAATAGTGTCCATGTTGCAAGTTTCTTACTGATTGAACTTTGTTATTTGTGCATTGATTTTTGACACGTTGTTTGAGACATGCATTGTTGTCAAGTGTCAGTTGGATGGAAAAACTATTTAAAATTTAAACTGTCCAACAGGATAATGTCACGTGGCAAAGTGTAAACTAAAGTGTACACCTTAGATTACATGTACCAAGGTCCTTATCGATTGAACTTTATTATTCGTGCACTTATTTTCGACACGTTGTTTGGTACTTGCATTGTTGTCAAGTCTCAATTGGATACGAAAACTGTTTGAAATTTAAAATGTCCAACAAGGTAATATCACGTGGTAAAGTGTAAACTAACATGCACATGTAGCAAGGTTCATAATGATTGAACTTTGCAATTTGTACGCTGATTTTGACACGTTGTTTGACACTTACATTGTTGTCAAGTGTCAATTGGATGGTAAAACTGTTTGAAATTTAAACTGCCCAACAAGGTAATGTCACGTGGGAAAGCGTAAGTTGAAGTGTACACTATAGTATACATGTAGCAAGATCCTTACCGATTGAAGTTTGCTATTTTTACACTGATTTTCGACAGGCTGTTTGACAGTTGCATTGTTGTCAAGTGACAATTGATGGGAAAACTATTTGAAATTTACACTGTCCAACAGGGTAACGTCACGTGGCAAGGTGTAAACTAAAGTGTGTACACCATAGTGTACATGTAGAAAGGTTCTTACCGATAGAACTTTGCTGTTTGTACACAGAGTTTTGACAAGTTGTTTGACACTTACATTGTTGTCAAGTGTCAATTGGATTAGAAAACTATTTGAAATTTAAACTGTCCAACAGCACAATGTCACGTGGCATAGTGTAAACTAAAGTGTACACCATAGTGTCCATGTAGCAGGTTTCGTACCAATTGAACTTTACTATTTGTACACTAATTTTTTAAACGTTGTTTGACACTTGCATTGTTGTCAAGTGTCAATTGGATGGCAAAACTATTTGAAACTTAAATTGTCCAATAGGGTAATGTCACATGGGAAAGTGTAAATGAAAGTGTACACCATAGTATATATGTAGCAAGGTCTTTACCGATTGAACTTTGCTATTTGTACATTGATTTTGACACGTGCATTGTTGTCAAATGTCAATAGAATGGGAAAACTATTTGAAATTTAAACTGTCCAACAGGGTAATGTCACGTGGTAAAGTGTAAACTAAAGTGTACATGTAGTAAGGTTCATAACAATTGAACTTTACTATTTGTACACTGATTTTTGACCTGTTGTTTGACACTTGCATTGTTGTCAACTGTCATTTGGATGGGAAAGCTGTTTGAAATTTAAACTGTCCAACAGGGTAATGTCACGTGGGAAAGTGTAAAATAAAGTGTACACCATAGTGTACATGTAGCAAGGTCCTTACCATTTGAACTTTGCTATTTGTGCACTGATTTTTCACAGGTTGTTTGGCACTTGCATTGTTGTCAAGTGTCAATTGGATGGGAAAACTATTTGAAATTTAAACTGTCAAACATGGTAATGTCACGTGGCAAGGTGTAAACTAAAGTGTTTACACAATAGTGAACATGTAGCAAGGTTCTTACTTATTGAACTTTGCTATTTGTACACTAATTTTGGACACGTTGTTGGACACTAGCATTGTTGTAAAGTGTCAGTTGGATGGGAAAGTTGTTTGAAATTTAAACTGTCCAACAGCGTAATGTCCCATGACAAAGTGTAAGCTAAAGTGTACACCATAGTGTCCTTGCAGCAAGTTTCTTATCGTTTGAACTTTGCTATTTGTACACTAATTTAGGACACGTTGTTTGGCACTTGCATTGTTGTCAAGTGTCAATTGGATTGGAAAACTATTTGAAATTTAAACTATCCAACAGGATAATGCCATGTGACAAAGTGTAAACTAAAGTGTACACCCTAGTGTACATATACCAAGGTCCTGACCGATTGAACTTTGCTATTTGCACACTGATTTTTGACACGTTGATTGACTCTTGCATTGTTTCAAGTGTTAATTGGATGAAAAAACTATTTGAAATTTAAACTATCCAACTGGGTAATGTCACGTGGAAAAGTGTAAACTAAAGTGTACACCATAGTGTGCATATAGCAAGGTCCTTATCGATTGAACATTGCTATTTGTACACTGATTTTAGACAGGTTGTTTGACCCTTGCATTGTTGTCAAGTGTCAATTTGATGGAAAAATTGTTTGAAATTTAAATTGTCCAACAAGTTAATGTCACATGGCCAAGTGTAAACTAAAGTGTGTACACCATAGTGTACATGTAGTAAGATTCTTACCGATTGAATTTTGCTATTTGTGCACTGATTTTTAACACGTTGTTTGACACTTGCATTGCTGTCAAGTGTCAATTACATGGGAAAACTGTTTGAAATTTGTAATGTCCAAATGGGTAATGTCACGTGGCAAAGTGTAAACCAAAGTGTACACCATAGTGTCCATGTAGCAATTTTTTTCCGATTGAACTTTGCTATTTGTAAACTGATTTTTAACACGTTGTTCGACACTTGCATTGTTGTCAAGTGTCAATTGGATGGAAAAACTGTTTGAAATTTAAAATCTCCAACAGTTTAATGTCACGTGGCAAAGTGAAAACTAAAGTGTACTCCATAGTGTACATGTATCAAGGTCTTTACCGATTGAACTTTGCTATTTGCACACTATATTTCGACACGTTGTTTGACATTTGCAATGTTGTCAAGTCTTAATTGGATGGGAAAACTATTTGAAATTTAAACTGTCCAACAGGGCAATATCACATGGGAAAGTGTAAACTAAAGTGTACACCATAGTGTACATGTAGCAAGGTCCTTACCGATTGAACTTTACTATTTGTACACTTATTTTCGACAGGTTGTTTGACACTTACATTGTTGTCAAGTATCAATTGGATGGAAAAATTGTTTGAAATTTAAACTGTCCAACGGGGAAATGTCACGTGGCAAAGTGTAAATTAAAGTGTGTACACCATAGTGTACATGTAACAAGTTTCTTACCAATTGAATTTCGCTATTTGTACACTAATTTTTGACACATTGTTTGACACTTGCATTGCTGTCAAGTGTCAATTGGATGGGAAAACTATTTGAAATTTAAAATGTCCAACAGGGTAATAACTCGTGGCAAAGTATAAACTAAAGTGTACACCATAGTGTCCATGTAGCAAGTTTCTTTCCGACTGAACTTGGCTATTCATAGAATGATTTTTGGCACATTGTTTGATACTTACATTATTGTCAAGTGTCAATTGGATGGAAAAACTGTTTCAAATTTAAACTGTCCAACAGGGTGATGTCATGTGGTAAAGTGTGAACTAAACTGCACTTGTAGCAAGGTTCATAACGATTGAATTTTGACATTTGTACATTGATTTTTAACACGTTGTTTGACACTTGCATTATTGTCAAGTGTCAATTGGATGGGAATACTGTTTGAAATTTAAATTGCCCAATAGGGTAATGTCACATGGCAAAGTGTAAACTAAAGTATACACTATAGTGTACATGTACCAAGGTCCTTACTGATTGAACTTTGTCATTTATACACTAATTTTTGACACGTTATTTGACACTTGCATTGTTGTCAAGTTTCAATTGGATGGGAAAATCGTTTGAAATTTAAATTGTCCAATAGGGTAATGTCACGTGGCAAAGTGTAAACTTAACGTACGCCATAGTGTACATGTAGCAAGGTCCATCCCGATTGAACTTTGGTATTTGTATATTGATTTTGGACACATTGTTAACACTTGCATTGTTGTCAAGTGTCAATTGGATGGGAAAACTATTTGAAATTTAAACTGTCCAACAGGGTAATGTTACGTGGGAAAGTGTAAACTAAAGTCTACACCGTAGTGTACATGTAGCAAGGTCCTTACCGATTGAACTTTACTACTTGTACACTTATTTTTGGCAGGTTGTTTGACACTTACATTGCTGTCAAGTGTCAATTGGATCGGAAAACTGTTTGAAATTTAAACTGTCCAACGGGGTAATGTCACATGGCAAAGTGTAAATTAAAGTGTGTACACCATAGTGTACATGTAACAAAGTTCTTACCAATTGAACTTCGCTCTTTGTACACTAATTTTTGACACTTGCATTGCTGTAAAATGTCAATTGGATGGGAAAACTATTTGAAATTTAAAATGTCCAACAGGGTAATAATTCGTGATAAAGTGTAAACTAAGGTGTACACCATAGTGTCCATGTAGCAAGTTTCTTTCCGATAGAACTTGGCTATTTGTAGAATGATTTTTGACACGTTGTTTGACACTTGCATTGTTATCAAATGTAAATTGGATGGGAAAACTACTTCAAATTTAAACTTTCCAGCAGGGTAATGTCATGTGGTAAAATGTAAACTAAACTGCACTTGTAGCAAGGTTCATAACGCTTGAACTTTGACATTTGTACACTGATTTTTAACACATTGCTTGACACTTGCATTGTTGTCAAGTGTCAATTGGATGGGAATACTTTTTAAAATATAAACTATCCAATAGGGTAATGTCACACGGCAAAGTGTAAACTAAAGTATACACAGTAGTGTACATGTACCAAGGTCCTTACCGATTGAAGTTTGCTATTAGTACACTAATTTTTGACACGTTGTTTGACACTTGCATTGTTATCAAGTTTCAATTGGATGAGAAAACTGTTTCAAATTTAAACTGCCCAACAGGGTAATGTCACGTGGTAAAGTGTAAACGAAATCGTACGCCATAGTGTACATATAGCAAGGTCCATCCCAATTGAACTTTGCTATTTGTATATTGATTTTGGACACGTTGTTTGACACTTGCATTGTTGTCAAGTGTCAATTGGATGGAAAAACTGTGTGAAATTTAAACTGTCCAACAGGGTAATGTCACGTGGCAATGTGTAAACTTAAGAGTGTATAACATGGTGTACATGTAACAAGGTTCTTATCAATTGAACTTTGCTATTTGCACACTAATTTTTGACACGTTGTTTCACAATTACAATGTGTCAAGTGTCAATTGGATGGAAATACTGATTGAAACTTAAACTGTCCAACAGGGTAATGTCACGTGGCAAAGCGTAAACTAAAGTGTCCATGTAGCAAGTTTCTTACGATTGAACTTTGCTATTTGTACACTGATTTTTGAGACGTGGTTTGACGCTTGCATTGTTGTCAAGTGCCAATTGGATGGGAAAAATATTTGAAATTTAAACTGTCTAACAGGGTAATGTCACGTGGCAAAGTGTAAACTAAAGTGTACACAATAGTGTTCATGTACTAAGGTCCTTACTGATTAAACTTTGCTATTTATACACTGATTTTTGACATGTTGTTTGACACTTGCATTGTTGTCAAGTGCCAATTGGATGGGAAAACAGTTTGAAATTTAATTTCTCCAACAGGGTAATGTCATGTGGCAAAGTGTAAACTAAAGTGTACACCACAGTGTACATATACCAAGGTCCTTACCGATTGAACTTTGCTACTTGTACACTAATTTTTGACATGTTGTTTGATTCTTGCATTGTTTCAAGTGTCAATTGGATGGGAAAATTGTTTGAAATTTAAACTGTCCAACAGGGTAATTTCACATGGGAAAGTGTAAACTAGAGTGTACACCATAGTTGCATGTAGTAAGGTCCTTATCGATTGAACTTTGCTATTTGTATGCTGATTTTCGACAGGTTGATTGACACTTGTATTGTTGTCAAGTGTCAATTGGATGGGAAAACTTTTTGAAATTTAAACTTTCCAACAAGGTAATGTCACGTGGCAAAGTGTAAACTAAAGTGCGTACACCATAGTGTACATGTAGCGAGGTTCTTACTGATCAAACTTCGCTATTTGTAGACTGATTTTTGAAACATTCTTTGACACTTGCATTATTGTCAAGTGTCAATTGGATGAGAAAACTATTTGAAATTTATACTGTCCAACAGGGTAATGTCACGTGAAAAAGTGTAAACTAAAGTGTACACCATAGTGTATATGTAGCAGGGTTCTTACCGATTGAACTTTGCTATTTGTGCACTGATTTTTGACACGTTATTTGACACTTGCGTTGTTGTCAAGTTTCAATTGGATGGGAAAACTATTTGAAATTTAAACTGTCCAATAAGGTAGTGTCATGTGGCAAAGTTTAAACTAAAGTGTACATCATAGCTTACATGTTGCAAGGTTCTTACCAATTGAACTTTGCTATTTGTGCACTGATTTTTGACATGTTGTTTGAAACTTTCATTATTCTCAAGTGCCAATTGGTTGGGAAAACTATTTGAAATTTAAACTATCAAACAGGGTAATGTCACGTGTCAAAGAGTGAACTAAAGTGTACATGCAGTAAGGTTCATACCAATTAAATTTTGCTATTTGTACACTGATTTTTGACACATTGTTTGGCACTTGCATTGTTTTTAAGTGTCAATTCAATGTGAAAACTATTTGAAATTAAAACTGCACAACAGGGTAATGTTACGTGGTAAAGTGTAAACTAAAGTGTACACCATAGTTGTACATTTAGCAAAGTCCTAACCGATTGAACTTTGCTATTTGTGCCCTAAATTTGGGCACGCTGTTTAACACTTGTATTGTTGTCAAGTGTCAATTGGATGGGAAAATTGTTTGAAATTTAAACTGTCCAACGGCGTAATGTCACATGGCAAAGTGTAAACTAAAGTATACACCATAGTGTACATGTACCAAGCTCCTTACTGGTTGAACTTTACTATTTGTACAATGATTTTTGACACGTTGTTTGGCACTTGCATTGTTGTCAAGTGTCTATTAGATGGGAAAACTGTTTGAAATTTAAACTGCCCAACAGGGTAATGTCACTTGGCAAAGTGTAAACTAAATCAGACGCCATAGTGTACATGTAGGAAGGTCGTTACCAATTGAACTTTGCTATTTGTACATTAATTTTGGACACGTTGTTTGACGATTGTAGTGCTGTAAGTGTCAATTGGATGTGAAAACTATTTGAAATTTATTCTGTCCAACAAGGTAATATCACGTGGCAAAGTGTAAACTAAAGTGTGTACACCATGGAATTGAACTTTGCTATTTGCACACTAATTTTTGACACGTTGTTCGACAATTGCAATATGTCAAGTGTCAATTGGATGGAAATACTGTTTGAAATTTAAACTGTCCAACAGGGTAATGTCATGTGGGAAAGTGTAATCTAGAGTGTACACCATAGTGTGCATGTAGCAAGGTCCTTACCGATTGAACTTTGCTATTTGTACATTGATTTTTGACAAGTTGTTTGACACTTACATTGTTGTCAAGTGTCAATTGCATGGGAAAACTATTTGTAATTTAAACTGTCCAACAAGGTAATGTCACGTGGCAAAGTGTAAACTAAAGTGTGTACACCATAGTGTACATATGGCAAGGTTCATACCGATTGAACTTTGCTATTTGTACACTAATGTTTGACATGTTGTTTGGCTCTTGCACTGTTGTTAAGCGTTAATTGGATGGGAAAACTATTTGAAATTTAAACTGTCCAATAGGAGAATGTCACGTGGCAAAGTGTAAACTAAAGTGTACAGCATAGTTGTACATGTAGCAAGGTCTTTACCGACTGAACTTTGCTATTTGTGCACTGATTTTGGACACGTTGTTTGACACTTGTATTGTTGTCAAGTATCAATTGGATGGGAAAATTGTTTGAAATTTAAACTGTCCAACAGGGTAATATCATATGGTAAAGTGTAAACTAAAGTGTACACCATAGTGTACATGTACCAAGGTCCTTACCGATTGAACATTGCTATTCGTACACTAATTTTCGACACGTTGTTCGACACTTGAATTGTTGTCAAGTGTCTATTAGGTTGGAAACTGCTTTAAATTTAAACTGTCCAACAAGGTAATGTCACATGGCAAAGTGTAAACTAAA